>NC_030417.2:39309502-39349502 GCF_001660625.3 Ictalurus punctatus
TAGGAGGAAACAGACCACGTGTCACTTTACTGATACTCACACTACAGGAGGAAGTGGATTAGTGTGAACTTCAGTACGTTTACATGGACAACAATAATCCGATATCAACCCGATTAAGACGATACTCTGATACTCAACCGTTGGATGGTAAACAAGAGCACGGCTGTGTCCGAAACCACGTACTTACCTACATGTATCGTGTATAGAAATACATGTATCGCGGCTACTATATAGACGGTAATTACGCGGTTTGGGACGCAGCCCACGGCTTCAAGCAGTCGTCTATTAGCGCGTACAGCACGACTAATAATTAACCGCACTTGAAGCTTTCGTAAAATTAAAAATAAAAACACCCAGAACTGTATACGGTCCCATAACGGAGACTAACTGTGTGTTGATGCGTGAAATTCTGGAGGGTCGTCGGACGGCGTGGCGCGGGGACGTAATGACGTGTGACGTCAATCTAATTATGTTCTAGAACATAAAACAGGAACATGAAAGGAGTATTCCAAAAGCAACTCATGTAAACACCTTAATTAGAATATTGTCTTATTCAGAATAAGGTCAATAATTAGATTACTGCTGTCCGTGTAAACGCAGTCACTGACACCACATTCAATCTGAATTATTTACATTCATACACAATACTGAAATCAGCTACAGCACAACACCCACACCACCTTCACATCAAATCTCAGCAAGAACATCACCGAGTGTGTGAACATCGCTTCTCTCTCTCACTCACTTTCTGTCTCTCCATCTCTCTCTGTCCGTCTCTCTCTCTGTCTGTCTCCCCGTCTATCTCTCTCTTTCTCTCTCCCTGTCTCTCTCTCTCACTGTCTCCCCGTCTGTCTCCCCGTCTGTCTGTCTCTCTCCATCCCTCTCCGTCTGTCTCTCTCCATCCCTCTCCTTCTGTCTCTCTCTATCTCTCCCCGTCTGTGTCTCTCTCCATCCCTCTCCGTCTGTCTGTCTCTCTCCATCCCTCTCCGTCTGTCTCTCTCCATCCCTCTCCGTCTGTCTCTCTCCATCCCTCTCCTTCTGTCTCTCTCTATCTCTCCCCGTCTGTGTCTCTCTCCATCCCTCTCCGTCTGTCTGTCTCTCTCCATCCCTCTCCGTCTGTCTCTCTCCATCCCTCTCCTTCTGTCTCTCTCTATCTCTCCCCGTCTGTGTCTCTCTCCATCCCTCTCCGTCTGTCTGTCTCTCTCCATCCCTCTCCTTCTGTCTCTCTCTATCTCTCCCTGTCTGTCTTTCTCTCTCCATCCCTCTCGGTCTGTCTGTTGCTCTCCATCTCTCTCTCTCCATCCCTCTCCGTCTGTCTGTCTCTCTCTCTCCATCCCTCTCCGTCTGTCTCTCTCCATCCCTCTCCTTCTGTCTCTCTCTATCTCTCCCCGTCTGTGTCTCTCTCCATCCCTCTCCGTCTGTCTGTCTCTCTCCATCCCTCTCCGTCTGTCTCTCTCCATCCCTCTCCTTCTGTCTCTCTCTATCTCTCCCCGTCTGTGTCTCTCTCCATCCCTCTCCGTCTGTCTGTCTCTCTCCATCCCTCTCCTTCTGTCTCTCTCTATCTCTCCCTGTCTGTCTTTCTCTCTCCATCCCTCTCGGTCTGTCTGTTGCTCTCCATCTCTCTCTCTCCATCCCTCTCCGTCTGTCTGTCTCTCTCCCTCTCTCTCTCTCTCTCTCTCTCTCTATCTCTCCCTGTCTGTCTCTCTCCCTCTCTCTCTCTCTCCCTGTCTGTCTTTCTCTCTCCATCCCTCTCCGTCTGTCTGTCTGTCTCTCTCCATCCCTCTCCGTCTGTCTGTCTCTCTCCCTCTGTCTGGCTCTCTCTCTCTCTCTCTCTCTCTCTCTCTCTCCGTCTCTCTAAAACGCATATTATTTTACAGAGAAACCAGAAAGCATAAACTCCTTAGTCCTGAACCCTTTTCATGTGTTGGGAAACTTTACAAAACTCTGACTGTTACACTGCACTAACACTGGAGACTCCTTCCATAAATGAAAAAGTCCCCGTGTGTGAGCCGTTACTATAGAAACGAAAACACATCAGCATGAGCGTATTAATATAAACCTGAAACTGAACACAAAATGATTTTGTTGAAGATAATTTTTTTTTAAAAGCTTCCAGACTGAAAGCGCTCATTTAAACAGCGTTTAAGCGGTTCTTCAGTTAAAGGAAGTACCGCTTAAAACAGAAACATTTTCCCAACAGACCCAAATTCCTGTCCAGAATTCCTCACTTCCTGCCTGGACACTGGCCAGGAAATAGACATTTCCCCAAACGGTCCTACAAAGGAACGAATACGAACGCTGATACGAGCCGAGAGATTAGGACCGTCTGCCTGATCTGCTGCAGGTCTTCTGCGTGCTGCCGAATCAGCTCCGACTCTACAAGACCTCTGAAGGATCCCTGTGGGGTAAATCCCGTCAGTCAGATTGGACTTCCAGCACATCCTACAGATACAGATCGGACTGAGATGCGAGGGATTTGAAGACCGCGGCAACACCTTCACCACATTCCTCCTCACCATTACCATTAAGGGGTGTACCTGCTCTGCAACGTGTAGACCGGTGGCACACGCCAAAGTGCCTGCAGAACGTCACACTCCCTCCACGGGTTTGTCATCTTCCGACAGCCATCTCTTCAACAGATCAGATCAGATCAGATCAGACCAGCCCACCTTCTTCCGCTGCTCCATGGTCCAGTCGTCTGGCCATAACCATCTAACCCTTATCAAAGTCTCCCAGGTGTCCTGTATCCAACATGTCGACTACAAGAACCGACTTCTCGTCTGGCGTCTAGAAGATTCCAGACATCAGCGCGCGCGCGCGCCATCGCTACGAGATGAACGGCGTTAACGTTCTGGCTCAGGTTTCTGATTAATGCAGTGTTTATTGGTTGTATTTATTCTCGATGCTTCTATAAGAATATATAAAGAGTCATCTCTCGTGTGTAGAGGACGTCATTAACTGATCTTTTTATGTCATTCAAACCGAAATAAACAACAACAAAAACAAACATATTCTTTCGGTTCAGAAACAAACCGAGGACATAAACTTTGACTGACAGGCGAGCGTGTTCGTAGGCCACGCCCACTTTATGGCAATGACGTCACAAGGCACTTAAAAAAGTGCAACAACGAGAAAACAAAACTTTTGTTAAAAATGAAAAACGACAGCGTTTCGGATCCTTTGTCTCTCTGATTCAGGGGGGAAACAGAGCAGCTTTAATTACATTTGGAAGAAAGAAATTTAAAAAAGGAATAAATATTTCAATTTTAAACAAAACAATTACTTGACTTTTTTTTAACAGTTAAATCTCCTCCACAGCTCCGGAGCTGATCTTTAATTAATCATGCAGTTTTTTAAAATATAATTAATTCTGAACCAATAAAGTGATTCATTTCCATCCGCGAATCTTCCGTTCTTCCTCCGTTCTTCCAGGTCATTTCATTTCATTAAGCTAGGCTAGGCTAGGCTAGGCTATGCTAAGCTAAGCTAGCTTGCATGTCACAGCGGTGTGACCATAAAATAAGAATGTTAGCTAGCTAGTTCACGCAAATTTCAGATAAAAACTTTCTTATGCTATTGAATCCGATACGTCCGTTTGAAACATTACAATTTATTTTTAATAAACCAGAACAAAAACATTTCGGCTAATCAGCTAAGACTAGCTAGCAAACGTTAGCGTGCTAAAAATACAGCCGCAGGGAGATCCTGCATTGTCAGCAGTTTTACACAAACACTGGAGTATACTCCTGACAGAAATGCAAATAAAACACGATTTCAGAGTCAAACAGTAAAAGTGTAGAAATTATTCAAAATTAATAAGTAAATAAATAACACTCGCTTTCGGATTGTTTTTGTTTGTTTTTATGCTAACATAAATCCTCACTCACCATTTCTCTGCCGGCTGCTAGTCTTCCTCTTTCCCACAATGCACCGCGACCATCACACCGCCGCGAGCACCGTTCCAACTTGCTCCTCGGATCCCTCCGCGCGCGCACTACACGCAATAAGTAACAAGGGCTCCTGCGCACTTCGTAGTGCACTATGTTTAAAACAAAGCGCCGTTTGGGAGTGGCCCAGATGGAGGTTTAACACCGAAGCTTTGATTACTTTCTTTATTAAAGAAAATAAATGACGTGTTTAATCGCCTAAAAAGTCTTTTAAATCCACAAACAGCCTTAAAGTTTAGAAAAATATTTTAATAAACAACACAGGCATGAAGACAGTAATTAATGACGCTTAATAAACAGAAACATTTCTGTAGCTTTAATCAAATCTTTTTAAAATAAACATTTCAGAAATGACAGGTGGTTCATTTAAAGGGAGCTCTGGTTTCCCCTCACACGTTAAGCACTGCATTGTTGAGAAAGTGTCTTATTAAGCTTTTTATTCATTTACTTTGATCTTATTATTGCGCTGATGACTTTGATCTGATTTTTACTTTGATTGTGAGCGTTAAAATATTTGTTCATTTGTAAGTATCGAGTAGCGTGTCTGATTATTTACGTATTCATTTTGTTTGTTAGTTAGTTAGTTGGCTGGTTTAAAAGTGTCCACATTGTAAGCTAATTCAGACACCTGAAAATAATAAATAAATAAATAAATGATCAAATAAATAAATAAATAAATAATCAAATGAGACGAGATTTTAAAAAAAAATAAAAAAAAATACACATAGAAATCAGCACAATACCTGAGACAGGACATTTAGGAGGCACAAAAGCCTCATAATCATAATAATATATTATTATTTCATAACACACTAAAAAGGAACATAGAATTTGTTAATGCCCTTTAATTATTTAATATATTTATTAATAACAGATTATTTTTTGGTGCTGTTGTTGCTGTCTTATTATTATTAAGAATAATAAGAATAAGAATAAGAATAATAAGTACAATAAGAATAAGAATACGAAGCGCAGCAGGGCCGTATCCTACATTCCTCACTGCCCCTGGATCAGTGCACGAGGCGGGGTGAGCAGAGGTGTCTCCTGCACCCTCAGTAGCGCTACACGTCCCACACGACGCCATTTTGAATCCCGGAAAGAAAGAAAAGCCCTGAGGAAGATTATTCACTGTCACTAAACTCCGCACATCATCACACCGAACAGCAGCAGTTACTCAGCGTTTCACCAAACCCGCAAACACGCTGATCACTTCTTCCTTTTTAATAAAACGTTTGAATTGAATTTGTTTGAATGTTGCCATGCCAACAGCAGCATGAGCACGTGACCGAGCCGCGACGATGCCCCCGGGGTAAGTTTATTACCTCTTAATAAACAAACTCGAGGCATTTAACTCATCACTCAGGTCAGTCAGAGGATTATTATTATTATTATTATTATTATTATCATTATTATTATTATTATTATATGAAGTGCAGGAGGTTATTACTGACATCCGTTTATTACAAACAAACAAACAAACAAACAAACGAAAGTGATTCATCAGATCAAATGAATAGTTTGAGTCTGAAAGAGTTTATGAAGTGTCCAGATCAACACTTAAACCTGCACACATGATGAAACTCTCATGGAAATATGCACACACATACATACACAGTGCTCTCCATTAATATTGGCACCCTTGGTAAATATGAGCAAAGAAGGCTGTGAAAAATTGTCTTTATTGTTTAACTTTTTGTAAAATAAATAAATAACATCAGAAGAATACTCTGCTGTCATGGATATCAAACAATTACAAATACAACACAGGTTTATCAAAAAAATATATATATATATCTTTGTTAAATATAGGTGTGCAACAATTATTGGCACCCCTGTGAATTCATATGAGAAACTATATTTGAAGTATATTCCCATGCTGATGCTGGGACTAGTACTGTTCCGGAGTGTGGGATCGGTGGCATCTCTAGTTTATTTTTGAAATCACCGCCGTGCTAAACTTCCCTCGTTCCCCTATTGAACTCTTTCCAACCAGGAGTCTTCCAATTTTATTTTGTGAGATATTTACTTTCTACTTTCCCCTCCTCGTCTCCACGTGCGTGCGCTGAACAGATGCCACGTGAGCCGTTTTGAAAAAAAAAAAAAAAGCTGCCTGCGTACGTCGCTCGCCAAAACGTGAAACGTGGATCCCGTATCGCGCAACATTCCCAATATACTGTAATATTTCCAAAACAAGATTTTAAACAAATCCAAAAGATTTGCTAAATACCAAAGGTTCAGTGCGTGCTGTTCACGTGGAGCAAAAAAATAACGACAGGTCACGTCTCGTCATCCATGTACGTCGTAACGGGTACGCTTTTTGAAATAACGGTACTAAATGGTACCTTTCCGTGTCGCTGGCATGGTACCGTCAAAGAGAAGGTCCGTGTGGGGTTTTATTAATTCGCTCTTGGAGTAAACCTTTAAAAGGTACATAGATACTCCTTAACCTATAATTATGTATCGTAAAACATTATTAAAAGCACAAAACAAGTTCCTTTAACCGTACCACGCAGGCCACGAGGAAACGCATCATCCGGTACCTTTATTTCTGAGTGTAGAACTAAAACCCTACTAATATATACGTCATACGAGTGTGCTGTTTATCGGCAGTAAGCTGTGGAAGGGACGGCTGATGCATCAGACGACGTTCTCTCTGGGTGATCAGACGCCCTGTTACTCCACCACCCACACTGAGGTGAGGACACGAGAGGTGACACCAGACATCCCTGAGCTGTCTGTAGGCTTTAATCTCCTCTCATTAGATATTCACTGCTGTAGAGTTTCAGCGGCAGGAGAGACGACGGCCGGCCGCTGGTGTTCCACCTGAGAGATCCGTCTTATGCGTCGCAGCATCGCTCCAGTCTGGACCTCAGGAACATCTCCGAAGGGCCCTCGTTCTCCTCCACACACTCGAGAGACGTCCACAGCCCCAAAGACACCACACCGGTACCGTCAGTGTTTTAAAAAGGTTCTGAAATACCTCGTTGTAATTAACGTTACGTTAACGTCACCTGTATGACCGCAGCACGATGTCCTGCGCAGTCTGAGAGCCAGGAACTGGACTCGGAACCGTGAAGGACTGGCGATGAAGGAAGTGACCAATCCTCCTGAAGACACATCGTATAGGAGCTGGTACGGCTCGGATCACCGCGACGCCGCCGCTGCGGCGAGCGCTCGGGCCGAGCGGGCTTCGGGTCGTCCCACACGCTGGCACCGACACGACATCCTCACAGGTATTTAACACAGAGTTCCAGGTGAGAAACCGCAGAGGAGCGTAAAACCCCTCCGTAAAGTTACGGCTTTACCTCCGACACTGGAGACTCCTTCCATAAACGTGACATAAACATCTCCTAACTTTGAGAAAACTTCACCATGTTAACATTTTTACACGTCCCTGTGAACGAGCTGTTGCTATAGAAACGATAACGTATCAGGAACGAGAGCTGCCGTCATAGAGAATTAATCGACACCTCCTGACCAATCACAGTCCGGAACTCAGATTGGTCAGAAAGGCTAGATTTAATCCTTTATGCTATAAAAGAGAGCAGTTTCGCATCTGATTAACCATGTGATGTACGAAACGACTTTATTGATCTCCAAGAGGAAATCTGGGAGTTAATTTTGGGTGATGATTCGATAGAACACACTTTAATATAGTCTCAGTGACGTTATTCAATGTACAAGACTACCGAGACTTTTTTTAAAGCGTTGGTATGAGCCACACCTTCGTGACTCGTACATGAAGTCTGAATGAATTTGTCCCACAGGAGAGGAGAGAGCACCGGCGGGTCCTGGGGAGCCGAAGAAGAAATGTGTAGAGGGGCAGATTAGCGCCGCACGCCGCTGGGAGAACGACTGCACCTCACTGCGTCTGTACTGAAACACTGTGGTCACATGATGCATTAAGCACTCAGTCGAGCCTTTCACACACAGACTGTTGATTGTTCACGCGTCAAGATTTGTTTTAGAATATTCCATGATGTCTGAATTCTGATTGCACTGAGGGGGCAGTGGAGGCTTGGTGGTTAAGGCTCTGGGTTACTGATCGGAAGGTCGGGGGTTCCCGACCTTCCCGACCGGCAGCGCTGCCAGGCTGCCGCTGTTGGGTGCTTGAGCAAGGCCCTTAACCCTCTCTGCTCCAGGGGGCGCTGTATCACGGCTGACCCTGTGCTCTGACCCCAACCTCCTGACATGCTGGGGTATGTGAAGGAAAGAATTTCACTGCGCTGTGATGTAAACGTGATTAATAAATTCTCAATATTAAAAAGTAAATGGATTATGAAATCATCCAATGTCCAAAAGACGACAGCAGCGCCTCCTCCTAAACCATTAAGGGTTGTAGTGAGTGTGTGTGTGTGTGTGTGTGTGAGAGCAACTGAATGGGCGAGCGCGCTTGACAGTGATGCCATGACAGTCCTTGCTAACGATAACTCGAGTTGGTTCTAGGGGCGGAGCTTTGTTTACATGGGCGTGAACTGAGGGGCGGGTCCAAAGAGTAAAAAAATAATCCCTCGCGCAAATGGCATTCAACTCCAACAACGTGGAGCCGGATTCTCGAGTCACAAAAGCACGCAAGTCAAAGGGTCCGAGCAGTTCTTTATTATTATTTATTATGAACTGAAAAGAGAGGCTGAAATGCAGACGCGTCGCAGCTTCACGGAAAGCCGGAGGAAAGTGCACACGTTTACACGGACATGACACACAGACACGCAGGAGGAAAGAGGACATGTATGTATCTACAGCGCCGACCCTCGAGCAGGAGCGGAGGGCTTCGGCTGGGGGGGGGGGCGAGAGAGACAGGTAGAGAGAGACAGGCAGAGAGAGACAGAGAGAGAGACAGAGAGAGAGACAGAGAGAGAGACAGAGAGAGAGACAGAGAGAGAGACAGAGAGACAGAGAGAGAGACAGAGAGAGAGACAGAGAGAGAGACAGAGAGAGAGACAGAGAGACAGAGAGAGAGACAGAGAGAGAGACAGAGAGAGAGATTAAAACACAGCAGTATGACTCTGTATCCGCAGGTGTGAGGTCTCGGGGCTCCGACGCACAGCTTCACAACGCTCCAGTTTCTCCTGTGGTGGTTTCAGTGCAGTTTTCAAAAACAAAAACAAAAAAAAACAAAACCAAAACGAAAAACACTCCCGAGCACGATTTCTGCTCACGTTCTCGAGCGTTAAAAAAGTACATCTACGTTTGACGTATGCTTAGCCTTAATGAATTATAAAAAGGGAACGGCTTTAAAGCGGCGTACGGTTTGAAGCACTTTTACACCATAAACACGTCGGTGTGATCAAAATGGGGGAGGAGTCAACGTGCTCCTGCTTAAGCCTAAATCTAGTTTTTTAGATATATATTTTTATATTTATTCTGCTTTGCCTGAAGTACTTTAGTGGTCTGAGTTATTGTTTAAATGCTATACGGGGGCAAATTTAACTTTCATTACTCCTACTCAATTCTCATCATCATCAGCATGATCATCAGCATGATCATCAGCATGACCATCCTCCTCCTCCTCTCACTCGTTCTTCTTCTCCTTCTGCTTGAGCAGTTTGTTGACCTCCCTCTTGACCATGCCGGCGTACTTGCTGATGATGCCGTGCTGGTTCATGCCGGGGAGCAGCAGCAGGAAGTTCACTACGGACACACAAGCGCACAGAGAGGAGGTTATTTATGAGCGGGCGTGTCTCGGCGCCTCACCCCGGAGGGCTCGGCACGGCTCGGCTCGAGCTACCCGTCAAACTCGATTCGCGACTTCACGTGAAAGGTGGCACTTCGCTCAAGGTGAACGCACGTCTTCGTATGACAGTACAGCTCCGCGCGAGCGTCTCGGGACACCTGCGCGTCTATTAATCGGCACGTCGACTCGTAACGGTTTCGTCAGGCCGAATCTCTAGAACACGCTGCGTTCTCTTCCTCGGCTCGGTTTAACGGCGGAAGAACACGGCGACCCAAAACGCACTGTACGCCGGAGACACCTCACAGGCAAACGCTCCGTAAACATTCACACATCAGTATATTGATCTGATCAGCGGGCGTGTGCGACTCGCCCCCGTAGCGCTGCTCTGTTAGTTTAAGAAACACGGGAAGACGATGACCTCATCAGGACTCGTGACCAAAGATAACCTAGGAACATCTCTGCACCTTTCACCCTCATTACAGATTCTGTCGTTACCACGTCATCATCTCGGTCCGGACGCGATCGGTCCACGGCCGCTTCGGTGACGTCACACCCTGAGCTCGTACGTGGCCCCGCCCCCAAATAAGTTACACGACAGTACTGAGAAAGTCTTTCTGTTTAACGGAAATAAACGTATGTTATGCTTCCGTGGTAACGAATATACGGAGCGGATCAATCAAACTGAGAGGAGATGAGTGTTTTAAAGTGGTTTTTCAGCGCTGGGCTTCTTCACACAGACGCGTCTCCGACACTCTGCCCCGCTTAGCGCTGGGTCACGAGAAGCTTATTTTTGGACTGGGATTGCGGCTCCATTTTCTTGCCCTACATACCACAAGTTCTTTTACTCAACACTCTTATCTCTCTCACACACACACACACACACACACAGCGGCTTACACAACCACAAACCCACCGCATACCGACGCACGCGTCACAGCTAAAGAGTCAAAACGTTTATTTTAGATCATGTACGGTCTAAATACGACAACTTAATGCCATCACGTCATTTCACACAAACTGAGACAGAGTTTCAATTCTAGAACCTTTTCTAATAACTAAAACAAACGCTGTAACGTCACCCCACACGTTTCCAGACTTTCAGCGCAGTCGATATTACCGTCACGCTGCATACCTACCGATCAGGTACGTCAGGAAGAGGTTATGGACCTGCTGCCCGATCCAGGCCACGACCACCAGAGTGCTGATCACCGACAGGAAGTACTGTAGAGAGACGAAAGAGTGCAGGAATGAAGACTTGTGCAAGCGTGTGACAGAGCTGCAGTTAACACATCGGCGTCTTTACGAGCTGTACAAAGGCGCAGCAGCCGATGTTTTAAAATTCCACAAATGACCTGGAGATGCGCAGGACATGACGAGAAAGCGAGGGAGGGAGCTGTAGCCTTAGCAGAAACGTATTCAAGTCACCGAAAACCCGTCTGGAAGCTCGGACTTACGGGCCGGAGCGCTACACGCTCTACGGGCCGGTGTAGATTTTGGGGGCGGAGCTTCGTGAACACGGGCGGAAATTTGTTCTCGCAGATTTGAATGAAAGTCAGGATTAGGTTTTTGTTTAAGAATAAGCTCAGTGCTCGCCATTAAACACCCCTTCATATCAACTCACCTTTACACTCTTCCACGGAATCATTTAAAAAGCACAAAGACGCTCGTCTCGAGGAAACTTACAAACGTATACATTTTATTACGTGCGTTTATCCACCGTGACGCGGGTCAGTCTGGCTGGGCTTTAACGTTCCCTGTACGCAGAGCTAAAACCTCTTCTAGAACTCAATCATCCCAAACACCTCCCTGAACCGATCGGCCGCGTCGCCGCACGACCGAGCAAATAAAATATTTGTTGCGTTTTTTTGTCGTCGTTTGTTTTCAAAATAGTGAAGGCTGCTCATCTCAGTCCTGCAGCAAGCATGCGTGTGTAAACGTTAAGCACGTGAACACGTGAGAGACGGACGCCGGAGTTTACCATCTTGGGCTTCTCCTCCTTGAGGGCAAACAGGCGTTTCCACCACCCCAGCACGCGCCGCTGCGTCTTCACCAGGTTCCCGCAGATCTGATGGAAGCGCTGCTGCTGCTCTGTGGTCCTGCAAACAAACAAACAAACAAACAAACAAATAAACAAACAAACAAACAAACAATGACAACATTACAGCACAAAAACAAATCGACGAAATAAATACCTGATCTGATCAGTGGATTATAATCCGCGGGGAGGAGGACAGAATATATTTATATAACAATTAAACATTCGACAGCCAGGATCATTATGAGCAATAAACAAACAAACAAACAAACAAACAAACAAACAAAAACAATGGAGACATCAGAGGAAAAAAAAGAAAGAATATTATACTTCTTTTATCTTTGCAACGCAGGTGATTTGTGTGTGTTGGAGTTGTAAAGCAGAAATATCTGATATGATTTAAAGTTTCTGGTCTCATCACCATCAGGAAAGAGAAACTCCGGCGTCGTGGCGTCTCTGATGAGAACGTACGGTCTAACGCCCTCCTACTGGACGGCCAGCTAACGCAGAGATGCTCACAGGGGTGCACGGACTTGTGGTGTTGTTGTTTCCGTGCTTGTATGTAAGAGCTGTGGCGTTACGTCCTGGAGCCCGAAGCTCGGACACGCGTCCGGATCGTGGTTCTGTACGGCTCGGACACACACACGGCAGACGGAAACCGAACTGACGACGTCGCGTCAGACGTAAAGACGGTCGAGAAGCTGACGCTGGCTCGTTAGGACCTCACTAAACTCGCAGGAAATCCAAACCACATCTCTCGCTCGAAGGAGAGAGAAGGAGCGGTGCCTGAAGAAAGACGTCTACGTCTGACCGCGCGTCGTCTTTAAATAACGTTACGCTAGATCGATAAAGCGTGCTGTAAGCTGCTGAAGCAGCCAACGAGCAGGTATACGATGCTTTAAACATTTTAAGCTGTTTCGGTTTTATCCCGCGGAGGCGTAACCCTCCACAGTCTCCTCCACCTCAGACACACAGACGTTCACAACCTCCTTCCTGTCTGACGAACAATAAAGCCGACGTTAACGCGTTCTGCCGAACGGAGCTGGAATTCTCCCTCATAAATCGCACGCGGGAGTAACGCAGGCTCAGGCAACCTTAAGATGTGAAACCTGAGCGCGTGAGCTCTTATTTCTGGACACAAGACATGACCATATACACGACAGGCTGGGACACAAGGGCACTGCCAGCTCTAAAATAAACTGATCCGTCCTGAGCTCGCTCAGCTGAGCGGCGGAGCCGGATCGGTCCGTCTGACACTTAACACGCCGCAGCAACTGCGGTCCGACTCCGACGGAGGAGAGAGGACACGCTCGCTCGCACTTCTGCTTTCGCTGCTTTCACAAGTTTGAGAAACGTGAGAAGGAAGAAAGAAAAAACAAATCACGAGTGGAGACCGAACACTGACGTCTCAGTTGCGCAACACGCCCGGAACTGCAGCGACGCCGCGATGTGTAGCTTTCATAAACACACAGGCGATTTGTGTCTGAACAAACTTTTCCCTTCAACAATATACTGCATCATTTTCTCCCTTATTTGGTCTTGACCAACCCCCACTCAGCACGGAGAAGAAACGTGACACGGAGAGAGTGAAAACTTTCTCCTCTCGTCGATCCGCATCAAGTGCGGCGTAACGCACTCAGGAGGAGAGCGCTATCAGCCCTCTTCCACATACACCAGACGCCTGCGATTGGCCGCGCTATCGATTGATGGACGGGGGACACGGTGTATGCCCCTCCCGCCCAATATTTCTCTCGACTCCCGACCACGGATGGATGTTTGCCTCGATAGCGAAAACGTGTGTCTGCTGCACCATGAAGCATCACTTTAATAAAACACATTCTGCAGCGGTATCCGTGAGAAAGAGCAAACTAACGACGTCACGTACGACGAGCTTGAGAATACGCTTATGAAGAGGCTAACTATGGAGGTGGTCTCTTTAAGGAGAGAGAGAGAGAGCGCGAGAGAGCGAGAGAGAGCGCGAGAGAGAGCGCGAGAGAGAGAGCGAGAGAGAGAGCGAGAGAGAGCGCGAGAGAGAGAGCGAGAGAGAGAGCGAGAGAGAGAGCGCGAGCATATTGTGGGTTGTGATTGTGAAACAGATAACAGAGCGCAGTGTGAAGCGCTGAAAGTGATATCCGGACGCCGCGGCGAGCGTGCGCGCACTCACAGACTAATAAACACCACAGACGGACGCTTCGCTTCTTCACCGCATCTGAACGTGATAAAAACTCGTACCGCTCGTCTGTCTGTTCGGGTCACGTCTGGGAGGGGGTTAGATCGCGGCGTACTTCATTTCTACCAGTTAGTTGAACTGCTTTATTAACTGCTCGTATTTTCCTTCCGCCGCACTACATTAACGGAAGAGGTAGGAGCGCAGCACAAATATTTCTAGCACGCATACACGGGGTTAAAAGCGTTGAAGGAGACAGCCGTGAAACAGGAAGTAACCGGGAGCACTAGGGCCGGGCAAAGAGACGACAGAACGGCGACGCCGTGATAAACGACTTTTCTGCAAGATCCTGATATCGTTTCGAACACTTTCATGTGTAAATTATTAGATAATTTATACACACACACACACACACACACACACACACACACACACACACAGTGAACGATCATGATACTGCTCAACCAGTCAGAAGCAAGTACACTGTCGTGACCGTGTGATAACGTGTAAACTTGGACACGTGGCTTTGTTAGGAGTGAATGTGCTTTCAGGAGGCGAGAGCGCGTTCTTCTGAGATCTGGCGTACCATTTGTTGGAGCCGAAGATGCGCGGGGCGAGGGTGGGCACCAGGTAATCAGCCAGACACAGAACCATGACGGTGCAGGACAGTCCGGTCAGCACAGACGGGTCCAGGTAGTGGATGAGTCTGTTAGGGAGGAGGAGAGGAAGCTTTAAGGACGCCTAACACACAAAACTCTAAACATCATCATCATCATCGTCATCATCGTCATCACACACTGCAGGAGATTAAAAACTCCTTCAGACTTACTTTCACAGCGTATTAACTTCGTGTTATATTCAGAGAGATCACGTGCGCCAGGAATCATGCGGAGAACTAAAAGGTCATGTTTCATTTTAGAAATCCAACGCTAAGGTTTTTTTACTTTAAACATTTTACACTAAAACTACACAAAAAGATCATATTTAAACATTTGGTTCAAACAGCTGCTTTCAATCTGAGCTTCTGACTGTTATTCAAAAGAAAAAGAGAAAAAAGCTGCACCCATGATATGTCCGAAACGTGCATCATGGCGTAATTGACGAGGATATCCGCATTACGCGGTGGTATCCCCCAGCCGTAACAGCACCTCTAACGTTTAGGCGTGAATTCTTCACGGCCGGTCTTACAACCGTTTTGAAGTCGAGCAAACCTCACACCCGGACGTCTTTCCGAACCCGCCTATCCACTTCTAGCGCTTATTTTGTACTTTAAGGTTAACTGGAGCGAGAGGAGGTCTGTGGAGCGCAGTGTGGATCAGATCTGTAGGGTGTGGTCGTTGTTACTCGGTGTGATACTCACAGGAAGAGCAGGGTGGTGCTGCCCACCAGCACGGCGGGGAACCAGGGCTTCTCCCAGCGCAGGAAATGATCTCCGGCTAAGATGACCTCGCCCCATCCCTGCAGCTGCTCCTCCAGCTGAGACGTCTCCTGAGCCTGGAAGGTGAACGTTTACGGTCAATATGGCCGAGCGGAAGAGGCGTGTCGGGGAGCCCGAGACTAGCGGTCGGTGTGAGGGGCACGCCGGTGTAAACGAGGAGATACGGAGATGTGCGAGGTGCCGGAGGAACACGCCGTCCTGCGATCGTGTGCTCGCAAACCACTCGCCGATAAAGTGTTAAGTCGAGACGTGTGTCGCAACAGAAAGACAGACTGTGGAACACGCAGTGCAGGGAACAGAGAACAATCAGACCGTTATCAAAGCAGAGGAAGCGATATAGCCACGGAAACCGCGCTTTCAGGGTCCTTACTCCATCCAGCCCTCTTTAATACTTCCCCACACGGTTATTACAACATTCCAACTGTATTCAGCTGTTTCACTCTCGCTAAGCTTATTATAAAAAAAAACAAACACCACCTCCACATGAGAGATGATGAGTTATTGCAGAAAATAAGGAAAAAGTCCAAAGACAATGGATTTGAAACCGAATCAGTGAATCTATATGACTATTAACTGGTTAAACACGTACGAAAATAAGACGTATATCTACATGTATGATCCAAACACGTTTTTAGAAATCACCTTAAGTGTTTATGTCAATCTTACTTCAGGTTTGGAAATAATCGTGTTTATATTTTACACAGAGCTGCGCACGAGCCCTGCGTCTGAGTCGGTTCCTGGAGTCGGCTCTTTTTAGGCTGAACGTTGAGAGTCGAATCGCGTTTCTAAATACAGAAGTAACGTTTTTCTTCCGCTGAAAAACAGCAGTATTCCAGTATATCAGTGTGTGTGAATAATATCATATAATGACTTACTGGGCAAACGTGAATGACTGCTCTGCTGCTTGTTATTATATATATAGTAATATAATGTAACACGGACATGAACATGATATAAAAAAATAAAAATAAAAAAACCACAACGGCTTGTATAACATTAGATTTTATAGCAAGCCAAATGTAGTATGAAAGTAGAATGATCTTGTTCATCAGAGGGTAAACAATAAGCTTTTACTGAACAAATTAAGCGATAAATAAGCAAAGACCAACGTCGGGAGTCGTTTGAGAGTCGACTCTTAATGGTGAGCCTAGCGTGCTGATCCGACTCAGAAAAGAGTCGAAACTGACATAAGGTGACAGTGCAACATCTAGCTAACTGCTTTAGCTTAATAACTCACCTATTTCAATATTAACATCTCGTCATGACTCTAAAATATATTTAAGATAAAGATAAAAAGCCAAAGCATTCGTAGAGCTCGGAATGTGACGTCACTCAAAGGGTGATATTAGGCCTGAGAAATTGACCTCATTTTGACAGGCAGCGTTAGCTAGTTAGCCAAATTCCTGCTTCAGTCGCATTTTAATTTAATGCTAGCAATATCGGAAAAGGACGTAAGCGAAGGTAACACAAGCGAAGCTAGTTGGAAACAGAATAACGCGATAAGATCTGAGCTAACGTTACCCTAGCCGAGGTTAGCTCGGCTAACAGTAATCGAGGTTAGCCGCCTAGCTAGCTTGTGTAACGTTAGCTTTCACTTCCTAAAAGAACCGGAATATTTCCCGTTCAAACAAAACCAACCAGCGCGAACACTCACCAATAGGTTAGCGCTTTTATTATCGCCCTCCGCCATGATTCCGCTGCGCGTCTGCGTTACTGCGAGCTCTCCGAGTCGGAAGTGAAGCTCTCCTGCGCTCGCGCTGCTCTGCAGCTCTGTTAACCGAGCGTTAACGGCGCGATGTTTTTTACTGGAAA
The DNA here is from genome assembly GCF_001660625.3 of Ictalurus punctatus. Classification (NCBI taxonomy): domain Eukaryota; kingdom Metazoa; phylum Chordata; class Actinopteri; order Siluriformes; family Ictaluridae; genus Ictalurus; species Ictalurus punctatus. Next base: position 39,326,576 of record NC_030417.2, read on the forward strand.
CCGCAGGCGGGGCTTTTACGTCACAAACAGGTCGGAAGTAAACGCAGCGGATATGTCAGACTCGTCAATAGCGCCGCCATATTGGGAGGGGCAGTTTTCCATCAAATTAGAATCACGCCCTTAGAAAATGTGAATCGGAACTTTTATTCGTTTGAATTTGTAATGAGTGCAATCAAAAATCTACTTAAAGCAACGAAACAAACTTATAGGTACATTAGGTAAGATGGGGGGGGGGGGGGTAATCCACGTGCTCGGAGACAACAGCATAAAACAATTATTTTTCACTTCTACATAATTCTCCATTATTTGTACACGCAAGAAATTAAAAATAGACAATTGCACCTTTAAACGTGTGTAAAGGAAGGTTGGAAATTCCACACACTAAATTCCTCTCTCGCGCTTTAATAGAAAAGGTTAATATAATAAAACGTCTACTGAAGGATTTGTTTTCTACATGATAATCCATTAAGTTCCTTTCACACCAGCTTAAAATGTTCTGCTTCTGACCTAGAAACTTCAGTGGGTATGTTTCGTGTAGTTTTACCAGATTGTGTTCGACTTGTCAAACATTGTGTGTATAAAATCATCACTAGTCACTGCACCTCTTAGAAGTCTGTCGTGACCCAAATTAAAGCTGACACACTAAGATTTAAACAATAAGTGATGTCTACTTTAGTTTATAACAAACATACTAAAAGGTTTTTGCTCTATTTACCTATAAGACATGACTGATCTAGCCAAGCTGAGCTTTTAGCGAGTTTGAAGGTCAGCTTTTATTCATTTATTTTAAAAATATACATATTCCTTAATCACGGGGTCCTCTACAGACAACCGGATCGCCGTCCAAAGACCCGGAAGTGTTTCTTGTACATATCCTTTCACACATATCACTCTTCATTTGAACGGTTTTATCAATTTAACAGAATCAAGAAAAGTTGAACTTGAACAGTACGTGGTGTCTGAAGCACGGCCCGTCGTTTGGGAAAGCGTGCGAAAGTTTAACCGCCTCAACAGCCTGGAAATAAATAAATAAATAAATAAATAAGTAAATGTGGCGTTAAATATTAAAGCGCTGAGTGACTGGGTGGCGTGATGAAGCACAGCTATTATTCTTATTATTTATTAACGAATGACGTCATACATTTATCTGCGAGTTTCACAATTTTGTGGGGGGAAACTAAATAAATAAAAGTTAGGTCCTGTTCTTAATAATGTTAATAATGCCCCCCCCCCCCCCCCCCCCCCCCAAAAAAAGAGGAGTTTGTTACACGTATGAGAGATAAAACTGATGAATTCATTGCAAATAACTGAACAAAAAGCTTAACAGTTGAAATCCAGATTTATTTGTCAAACGAAGGAGTAAAATCATTAAGAAAACATTTCTACCATCACCACAGCACTAAACCATTAACACACCCCGCCACTAAAAAGGTAAAACTAGATAAAGATCAGTAAAACGCAAGCGGAGTGGGGAATATTTATTAGCAATGACACTTTCACAAGCAAGCCAAAAGAAGTCGCTAATATAAACAGCGAGTAACGAAGGGGGGAGGAGGAGGGGGGGGATACTAAATACCCACAAATACACAAATCATACAGATGCATACTAAAGAGAAGGGAAACAAACAAACAAAAACAAACAAACAATAATAAAGGCAGCATTTCTGAACAGGTGTTTTAGAACAAATGATCAGATTCCAATTTAAGCTTTAATAAAATGCTTCAACTTTTCTATTCTTAGATCTCAATCGCTCGATCAGAGAAACATTCCCCAGCCTGACGCACAGCACGTCTTCACGCCCAACGCTAACGTAAGAATTAAATTCTCCCCAAAAACATTCTGATACCTCTCCCCGAGAGTGTGAAGGGAGTCGAGGTGCGTAAAGCAAGTTTTGGAATAAACATCCGCCAAAAAGAGAGAGCAAGGGGGGAAAAAAGAAAAAGAAAAAAAAGAAAAAGAAAACAAAAAAAAAAAAAGTCTTGACTGAAAGATTTTGAGAACCCGCAGGTCCGCCAACGGCCGTCTGGCTTTGAATGGAGTCCCCTTTTAAAGCCTCGCGCACCTGCCCCGGTGTACGCCGGCCTCGTCTGACCCGACCTCGCCGATAAAGCCATCCAAAAACAGAGGCCAGAGGATGGTGGGAGGAGCGTGCGCCCCACCCCCCGTCTCCCGAGTGAAGTCCAGAGGGCGTGTCGCCCAGCGAGCCTCCTGCTCTAAAACACGAGCTTCGTAATCGATAGCTGACAGACGTGGCGTTATTATCACTGATGAAGCAGGGGTTGGTTTGGGGGGGGAGGGGGTTGTTAAAGCTGGAAGAAGCCTCATCCTCCTCACCCCCCCTCCCCTGCCCTCAGTATTCCCCCACACACACACTTGCACGTTTACGGGGACACGGATGCAAACCCGAGAATCGTATCGTTGTCGTTGGTGTTAGCTGGATCTGCTGCTGTGCTACGGGAGGAGGGGGAGGAGGTCCCGTGTGGGCGCACGGGAGGGCCTCGACGGCCCCCCCCCAACCCCCGTTTTATTGCCCGCATGCAGCTCTGTGGCTCCGATGCCCCAGACCCGGTGGATTCTGGTGGATTTCTAACCCTCGCTGGAACCGAAGTGAACAAACGTGGAAATCCCCGTTCACACCCACGCCGTCCAGCCTTCGTACAGCTGCGCCAGGTTGTCCAGGTTCGTGGCCTCCTTGATGACGTAATCCACCTGCAGATGGAGGAGACACGCCCACACGGTCAGTACACACTGCTTAACCAGCACTTCGTGTGTAAAATAAAATGAATAATAATAATAATAATAATAATAATAATAATAATAATAATAAGTGAGGAGGGATAAATGCCTGCTCGGTGACGCTCATTCTCCGGTTGGGGTCCACGTCCCGCCCTTCCAGCTTCGCCTTCACTCTTTTCCAAACACTCACGGCGTACGAGTTCCTCTCTTGAACAGCTAGAAGCAGAGAGAGAAACACACACCACAGTTCTAAGCTAGATCAAGGAGATAAACTTTCATATGACACAGCTGTCCAAAAATAATCAGCCAAGTTTAGTGCAAACTTCCGGGGGGGGTTACGGTTATGAACTTCTATCTACTTCCTGTGACGCCTGACCGCTTTAAACTGGAACAAAGAGCCGAGGCGTCCACGAGGCACACGGAACAGAGTCTCAGCGTCTAATATGGACTTAAATGTTATAAAGACTAACGTTATAAAGGATGAAGTGGAAATAAGCACAAAGCATTTCGTCTAGACGGTTACGGTTCTTGAAGCAGCGCCAGAGTGGCATCAGACGGGTTTTAAAGAAGGCTGAACGATTCAGCTGCAGTCTCACGGAAAGTTCACAAGTTCAACACAACACTCGAACTGCTGGATGTTTCGCTGAAAGCACGCATCCGTTCGCTTCAGATTCACGACTAACAGGACGTTCGCACACCTCTCCCGGTTTTCGGGTCCCTGACGGTGCGTTTGGGGCTCGGGGCCAGGCTTTTGTTGGTGATGAGCAGGGTGCTGGGCGGGGTGTCTGCGGGGGTCCCCAGGTTGCGAGGAAGGGCTTTGCGAGCGTTCTGAGACATGCTGTCAGGCTGCGTCTTCACGCCACTGCATCGCACCGCTGTATGGAGACAGACACACACACACACACACACACACACACACACACACACACACACACACACACGTTAATGAATGAATACCTCGAAAGAAGAATGGCTCTATAGGGTTAGGGAACGTGACATCAGGAAGGTGCTGCGCTGATTTACGTTAACGCTTAAACAGAGCAGACAACGCGTATGAGGAGACAAAATGGCGGCTCAATCCCACAGCCGTTTCCAAGCACTAGAAGATTACAGAAACAGAATCTGGTCCCGTACCGGCGGCGAAGCTCGTCTGCACGGTCGACGTGGGGCTCGTACAGTCACTTCCTCTGTCGGTGACCAGGGGAGATGCAAATCCCACCAGCCCGTTATACACACTGCAGGACACACACACACACACACACACACACACACACACACACACACACACACACACACACAGTGAACACTACTGCACTTCAATACAATTTTAAAAAGTTTAAGAACATTTGCTTTGGTTATGTAAAGATGAACTGAAACTATGAGCATCAGAAGTCCAACGATGTGATCATTTATTTATTTGCTCAGAAGATTAAATTGAGTATGTTCAAACAATCTAAACGAGAGAGAGAGAGAATGAGAGAGTGAGAGTGCACGCGAGAGAGAGTGCACGAGAGCGAGAGAGAGCGAGAGCAAGAGAGTGCGAGTGCGAGAGCGAGCGTGTGCGAGAGCGAGAGCGAGCGTGTGCGAGAGCGAGAGAGAGCGTGTGCGAGAGCGAGAGAGAGCGTGTGCGAGAGCGAGAGAGAGAGAGAGATGTATGCATCACCTTTGGCTTTGTCCTTTCAGCTCCTTGAGGGTGGAGGGAATCTCCTGCAGCAGCTCCACCTGCTCCACGCTGCGTGGCTGCCCTGTCGCCTGCACCACCGTGAACAGCACGATCTGCACATTATCCTGCCACGCCTTGTACTCGCACAGGAACTGACGCACACTGCCCTCGTACATCACTTCCTCTCCGTCTGCGAGAGCACTTTCCTCATCCTGAGCAACACAAACAGACTGCATATGAATCCATAATGAACTTTTTCACACTATCCGTCGTTCCCCAGATGAGGACGGGTTCCTTCTGAGTCCGGTTCCTCTCAAGGTTCCTTCCTCTAACATCTCAGGGAGTTTTTCCTCACCACCGTCACCACCGTCTCGCCCAATAGGGATAAACTCACACACTTAACATCTCCATCCTGTGTTCATATGTTTCTGTAACGCTGCTCTGGGACGATGTCCACTGTTAAAAGCGCTACACAAATAACACTGAATTCAATCACACACACACACACACACACACACACACACACACGGCCTTAGAGGAGAGGCGCTAGAACATGAGCACATGCACACACACCTTGGCCATGGCGCGCAGCAGGTGCTTGACGTCAGCTAGTAGGCGGTTGTGATTGGACAGGACGCCTTTAATGGTGTCCACCAGCAGCTGCAAGGTTTCAGTGACCGAGTCCAGCTGCTGCTCGTGTTCCTCCTGCATCGCCCTCTGACTCGCCATCTCCTGGGACAGGTGCTTCTGAGCGCACGCCAACCACTCGGGGGCGCCGATAGACAGCTCCATCACGGAGCTCTACAGACAAATGTACAGAGCAGCATGAATTTGATTTTTAAAAAAACAGAAATAAAACATAACAAGCCCCTTCTGACCAATCAGAATCCAGAATTCCACAGTGCTAAGAGACAACGAGCGAGTGCCGTGTTTTATAGAGAGACACGCACCAGTCTGTGGAGCAGCTGCAGCTCCAGAGAGGAGACGGAGGTGCTGAACTGAGCGGCGTAGGAGCACGTGGCCTGGCAGCGCTTCACCAGGTCAAACAGCGCGGCGTCCGTGCTCAGAGCCTCGGGAGTGCGTGTGCGAAGGCCCTCGAAGTTGAGCACGGTGCTGCACAGGAAGGTGACCTGGGTGGCGCGCTGACTCTCCTTCAGCACTAGGGCACGCCGCTCGGTTATGGTGCTCTCAAAGTCCTGCAGCACAGGCGTCAGAGCCGGGTTCGCCCCGCCCGCCCACTTCAACCGCTGCTCAATGCTGCCCTCGAGTGACGCCAGTTTCTCCTGCAGGACCACACACACACACACACGATTTCACCGCTTTACCGAAACATAACGGAATACGCAACACGGCCACATCGAGGAGGAGGAGGAGGAGGAGGAGATGTCTGACCTGAACGCTGGCAATGGCCGCATCGTCCTGGCTGAGCTTGTACAGCTTCTTCTTCATGTTGCTGAGGATGATTGAGCGAGGCGGAGGGCTGACCGACATGGGCTGAGAGCGAGTCCCGAGAACGTCCTCGTGCTGCCACTGTAACGGGAAGATCAGAGTTGATCGGCTAACCGACGCGCAGACGATAACGTTCACTGCGGTCATTAACTTCCTGGAACGTTACCTGGAACATGGCGATGTGCAGCTGCGCCCTCTGCAGGCTGACCTTGCAGGCGTCTATGCTGAGCTCCAGACGGCGCACCAGGTCCAGCTTCTTCCATGCCGTTTCGTACGAGCCGGCCAGCACCGTGGCTCTGTTCAGCAGCAGCTGGGAGATACGCCCCGCCTGGACGCCCTGCTCCACCGCCTTCTTACACAGGTCGTCCAGTGAGACCTTCCCCTCGGCCCCGAAGTCTTTAGCCTCGACCTGAGCGATGAGATCCGTGCCGAGAGCGCTGAGGGCGCTGCAAAGAGCCAGACCCAGAGCCTGGGTGGGCAGACCCATCAGCATCTGCCTCACGAAGTCCGCCGTGAACGCTTTGATGGGCCTCGTCATCTGGTCCTCGCTGACCACCGTGGAGCCGCGGTACAAGGGCTTCACTAACGAGACGGGGCCGTTAGACAGCGGGGGGTCGTCCGTGGGAGAAGGGCAGGTGCCTGAGGAAAACAATAAATAAATAAATAAACAAACTGTGTATCGATCTGGATTTGTTTCCCAGCTCCAAAAACAGCAGTACACATCCACTCCAACCGGGAGGCAAGAAAAACATCCGTCTCGTCATCATTTATTTATTTATTTATTTTTACCCGACAGCGTCTGAGCGAACGAGGCACACAGCCGGAAGAAGTCCCGGATCGTTTGGAGCCTCTTGAGGAAGAAGATTTCCTCCAGGACCTGCCGTGTCTGCACGCTGTCGAAGAAATGCACCTGCGTGGCCCGAGCCTCCCAGATCACATCCACCTTCCTCCAAGCTGCAGGGACGTCCATGGAGTTCAACTGCAGGACGAAAGAACACAAAAACAAACGGCCGCGTGAGCCACAACGCTTTCCTGAACACGGACCAAATCAGACCCGACAAATCCGGCGTCCGAGTCACCTTCTCGATCAGGAGGCCGAAAGCGCTCTCCAGCTGTGCGAACATCCCGTCGAAGGCGACCAGCAGCATCTGTCCCGCGCTCATTTTAGGAGTGTCCTGTACGGAGCCCTCCATGTTCCGAGGCTGTATCAGCTCCGAGTACTGGACACGCAGAACCCTGAGGAGGCACACGTCCAGGATAATGAGTTATGACCATTTCGTTCACACACACACACACACACACACACACACACACACACGAATTCCTTTTAGCTAAACCGGCCCAACATGAAACGAGGAAAATATTCAGAACGGTATATAGAAAACTATAATTGTTATTGTTTAATCGAGAAAAAGTGCCGTCATAAATGTATTTATTTTTTAAATTACAGAAATAAAAACAACGTTCAAAACGTTGGGAAATTCCTCTGTGGTTTCTCTCTAATCAGGGACGGGAAGAATGGGTACAATTTCACACACACAGCTCATCTGGACTCCAGCTGTGATTCCATCCAAGATAAACTGAACAGATTTGGAATATCGCATGAAACAAACATGAGGGAATAAACCTCCGTTTCCATCCCGAGTGTTCAAGAGAACACAATGATCACTTCTGGGGAAACTGGCGCACCTCGCGCTCCGCCACTCTTACTTTCCTGAGCCAGCTATCCAATCACATGATGCCCAAGCACCACGGTGTCCTCTCCAACCGGTGGGTGTATGACAACAATGCACAGTGAAGCGAGTGCTGTAGGGTAAAACACCCAACTACGCTAAGAAAACACTATTCAAGTTTGATGCGTTACCACGGCAACGATATTTAAGATGCACGAAGAATCATTTTGCAATTCGACAATCAGCCGCATCTTGACCAAGCTCGAAGCGATCGGGGAAATATAAAGACAAGTCTGTTGAAAGTCACACTTCTTGCTGCCAGTTGGTGGCGCTATGACAGTGCCTCACAGTACTCCCCAAAAGGAAAAAAATAATAGTCCTAAAAAAACAAATAAGATTCTGAGGAACACCACCACTACCACAATTTCCGTTCTAGTCTGCAAGCTTTATAATAAATAAATAAGTAATCTTTAAAAAGAAATAAATAATTGTTGACATGACATGCACCGTCCTGCCTTAAACTGCTGCTGTCTAGCAGCTGCCCCACGTTCGACCCCGCCCAGCTACGGTGTGAATCTTTCATTCCCGGTGTATTGTAAGATATAAATAAATAATGCTGGTTAAAACGTTTAAGACCTCTCTATCGTTACGCAACTACACTTTAACACACCGCCCTCACCTGGTGACCTGAAGGTAGTGCGCGTCCGTGTCCTCGTCCAGCCCCATGGTGGTGTTGCGGAGGTGAACCTGTAGCGCCTCCCCCAGGCCCTGCAGGGACACGCCGTCTGCACACTGCTCGATCAGAGAGTCCAGTTCAGACAGCATGCTCTCCAGAGTGCTCTCTCCCTTCAGCATGCAGCGCAGAGCTTCGGGGAAGATGATCTGACGGAAGTTGGTGTTCAGCTCCTGCAAAAGCAACGGGTGCTGTTCAATTCTGGATTCTATAACGGCAGGTCTGACGGGTAGCGCAGCTGCACGCGACAGGGTCGACGGCGATACAGTGCAGAGTATATTCAATTCGAGTTAGCCGCAGCGGGACAGCCGTCAGACGCTCACCTGTAGGCAGGTGTAGACCCCGTTGGCCAGGTAGACGGCCTGGGAGGTGTCCTCGGGGCTGAGGATGTCCAGGTCGTGGGACTGGAGCTGGCACTCTTTCAGCAGCTGCACCAGACACGTGACGTTTCCGCTCATGCTGCAGAGCTCCTCCAGAAACCAGGCTCCATCCCGGGACGTCAGCTCCACCAGCTGCTCTCCTGCGCTCGCCGCCGCACCCTCCATCACCAGGTTACGCCTGCAGGAAAAAAGAAGGGAGAGGGAACAAACCAAGGGTCAAAATTCAAAGGGTCTTCTTCTTCTATGGAAGAGCCTTTTTTTTTAAAGACTTGCCAGGTAAGCGAGCGAGCGAGCGAGAGAGAGAGAGAGAGAGAGAGAGACCTGGTAAGAGTGCAGAGGGCGGAGATGATGATCCCGGCCAGGCTGAAGGAGGCGAGCTCGGCGTCCTCGTGCAGGAAGACCTTGATGCAGCGCTCGATCTCCTGCAGCTGCTCCTCGCACACGGGCACGCTCGCTCCCTCCGCCTTCAGCCGCTCCACCTGACGTAGTAAGCGCGTGTTGGTCTCCGCCGCGTGGTGCTGCAGCGCCATCTCCACACTCGACACGAACTGACACGTGGCGGCCGGCGGCTGGGGGGCGAACTGCACCTCATACCTGGACGCAGCGGCACGACAAGGTCGTCAGGTCAGAGGTCAGGGGGTGGTTACTAGCGGACACTTAACACTAGACCTTCAGGAGACCGTTATAGTGGAAGGAATTAAATGTATGAAATGGTCTGAAGCAGTAATCAGGGCTGGGGATTTTAACTTCAACACTGCAGGGAGTCTCAAATTATACATCGAGTTTATCACAATTAAACGTCCTCCACTCTGACGCCACTTTCATTTAATCACTACAAAAATAATCACTCGGTTTTTACACATTTCTTGCAACTTGTCTATTCAGTTTATTTATTGTTATTAACCTTGATTAAAATACTTCTGTAAAAATTAAATGGACGTTATCTAACCCACTCTTCCCTCCTAATATACTCACAAAACGTTCATTAATAATTATTTTTCATTCCATAATGAAAATGTTTTCAGAATGTTTCAGTTTCTGCATCAACCTTGTTTGTTTTTTTTAATAAAAGAGGATTTGCAGTCTGTCCGTCACTGACCACATCCCACATCACCGGTTTTAGACAGTTATGATATGATATCAAGTCGATGTTCTGTTTGGTTCTAGACCCGCAGTCGGGCAGTCCCGAGCTGCAGATGTGAGGGACTCACCGGTGATAGACGGCCTGGCAGTGCTCCACCGTCATGTCACACACCAGCTCCTCCATCCACTGCTTCCAGGTGTAGACCCTGTGGCGGTGCAGGACGGCGCGTGGGTACAGCAGGGCCACGGTGGCGTAGCTGTGCAGGTGCTCGAGGCAGGTGCGCAGTATGGAGCGGCGCTGCTGCAGGAGAGCGCTCACCTCCGCCTCCAGAGCCTCACACTGGCTGATCAGGTGAGCCTGACCTGCGTTCTGCAGAAACGCTGTAGCGGGGACGTAGCTGGGCGGACCTGCACGCAGGGGAAGAGGAAAAATACGTTTTAATAACCACATCGCACTTAGTCAAAGACCTCAGCTGGAAATATCAAACCCAAGAAAATAAATAAATAATCTAGCATCGAGATCCCAACGGGAGCCAAACCCCAGAAGCACAAGGCTGAGTACCGAGGTCTATGGGGCTGCTGATCTCCTGCAGCAGGCTGGCGAGCTGCGTGGCCTCCAGACTCCCAAACGCCGCCTGGTACTGAGAGATCCACTGGTCCAGATCCGACAGCTTGCTCTGGATGGCGTCCTGCACGGTCCTCTGTCTCGACTGCAGCTGCGTGTGCTCCGAATATCTAACGCATCACGAAGGACGTGACAGTTGATTATTTTCCTACAACAGCACGTCCCTGAAGTATTCTCCTCCCTTTACATTGCTGCAAACCGCTATAAATATACGCCATTACACATAACCCTGAACACTGAAAGGGACGGCTTCTGACCAATCGGAATCCAGTTTCATTTACTGACCTGTGCTCCAGCGTGTGGATGGGGTGGTCCACTCTGCTGTCCGCTCCCTCCAGGAACTCCATCTCCTCCAGCAGCTTGCCCTGCGCCTTGTCCACCTGGGCGAGATGCTCCTGCAGGCTCAGGTACTCCTCCACGGCCATCTCCACCTGAGGCAGAACCGCCTGCATCTCGTCACGGTTCTTGAACCAGTTCACCTGCGCACAAAAAAACAACTGAGGGTTGAGCGTGCGGTGTACAGTATATAGAGCACAGTACAGTATTCATCTGCGGATATTTCACACGTTGCCATGGAAACACCACGTCTGGACTCTCACCTTGATCTCGGCTACGCGTGAGGAGAACAGGCTGCGCGTGATGTCCCTCTCCATCTCCCTCTTGCTCTGCTTGTTCTCGGCCTGCTGTCCTCCTCCTCCTCCTCCGTACACGGCCCCGGCGAACCCCACCTCTCCGCCCGCCGTCCAGTCCACCAGGGGGTCATACACAAACGCCTCCAGCAGGGTCAGGAGGGTCTCTCTGCCCCGACGCATCATCTGAATCACCTGAGGCACAGGAAGAGGAACCCGATGGTCAGGAACAACCAGAGCAGAACCGCGTCTTGGAGAAGGCCAACGAGACGGGTTAACCTCTCACCTGTTCGCAGGAGAGTCTGAAGATTCCTTCCACTCCCGTCACTCCTAAAGCCGTCTCGATGTTGTGCGTCATGCGGAACGGAACCTTCTCAGGAACCCTCAGACTTTTCCCTGTTACCACACACACACACACACACACACACACACACACAGTGTCCATCAGGCGTTTGGCAGAAACGGCAGCAGGACTCCGAGCGTTACCTGCACAGGTGAGCGACTGACCTTTCTCGAAGCAGACGTTGTAGTCGATGTGCACCACCTCGCCGGTCGTCATGTCGATCAGCACGTTGTCCAGGTGACGGTCTCCTAAACCGATGATATAACCCACCATCGACATCACTGCAGTGGACCTGGCATACAACTGGGGGTTGGGGCACACGGAGACCGAAAATTAATAACGAGAGAGAGAGAGAGAGAGAGAGAGAGAGAGAGAGAGAGAGAGAGAGAGAGAGAGAGAGAGAGAGAGACAGACAGACAGACAGACAGACAGACAGACAGACAGACAGACAGACAGACAGACAGACAGACAGACAGACAGACAGACAGACAGACAGACAGACAGACAGACAGACAGACAGACAGACAGACAGACAGAGAAGAGGAGGAGGGTGGTTGGATTCCCTGTTGAAAGCCTGCACAGGTAAGAGAAGAAGCCACACTCACCTGTGTGACCCTCCACCACTCGCTGGGAGTGGTACACGAGCACCACAGCTCCTTGGCCAGCAGGTTAGGGGGCGTGGCCTCCATCAGCTCCCGCAACACGTCCCTCATGACGCTGAGCGGCCAATCACGGCGCGACACGTCCAGGCTGAGACCCACCGCTTTCAGAGCCGGCCCGATCTTACTGTAGTAGAGCTCGCTGGGGCGCGGAACCATGGGCAGGTTCTGTGGCTGCTGGAACGAGTCCTGAGCCTGAAGTTAAGAAAAAAATCCAGAAATACAATTTTTTTAAAAATAAAAATAAACCCCATCAGAGAATAAGCATACTACTCATAACTGTTTGAGAAAAAGATCTTAAAATAATCCCCAGCAACACAGCAGTGCTGCGTTTAAAAAGAAAAACTGTTTGATGTTTGTTTAATGTCTAGAAACTATTATTTTTTAATATTTAAAAAAAAATGAAAAATTTAACATTGAAAGTGAAACATTTTTAAATCTATCTATCTATCTATCTATATCTATATATCTATATATATATATATATCTATATCTATATCTATATATCTATATATCTATATATCTATATATATATATATATATATCTATCTATATCTATATATATCCGCCATCCACCCTAATATCTATCTATCGTGCATATATCTTGCATATATTGTATATCTTGTTTATTTATTTTGTTTATTTATCTTATTTATTTATCTGTGTATTATCTGTTTATTCTTCTTGTGTATTGAATGTATATGTTTGCACGGAACAAAAAGGAGTGGCTCTTAATTTCATTGTACATGTGTATAGTGACAATAAAAGGCATTCATTCATTCATTCATTCATATATCTATATCTATATATCTATATATATATATTATATATATATATATATATATCTATATCTATATATATATATATATATATATATATATATATATATATATATATATATATATATATATATATATATATATATATATTTTTTTTTTTTACAATTTTATCCAATTAAAAAACTCATCAAATAAATCTCCATATCTTCTCACATTACATCATGATAATTCACAGCCTTATTGTATTTTCCGGAATGTTTTTCGCTGCTAGCTTTGTTTTAAATAAAGCTCGGTAGCAGAAGGCGTACAGGTGCGTTAGGACGATGATGTGTGAGGAGTTGTGAGATATTGGACATATTTCCAACTCTGACTTTATGACCCCCCGCGTTCCGTGTGTTAGAGCGGCTCAGTAGATTAGACCGGTCAGGAAAGGAAACAACTCCAGCGTGTACTTTAAGCCCAGTGGTCCTGCATCAGCGACCTTATTCTCTACTTTTAGGAATTTCCTGGAAAGCGGTTTGATTTTATTTATTTAATCATTACATTATAGTGAATCAAACTAAAGAAATCTGGCAGGGACTCTACAGGAGCGAGCGAGAGAGGACACGGGCGAGCGAGACCGACCTTCTGAGCCTGAAGCACAGCCTCGCGCTGCTGCCAGCGCTTGTAGAGGCCGAACAGAGGCGTGGCTCCGTCCACCCACTGGATGAGACCCGAGCGAGTGCCGAGGGGCGTGACCGAGTAGTGACGGGCGTGGAAGCGTGGACTCTCCTGCTGGTTTACTTTAGTGAACATCGTGTTCACTATGGACAAGAACTGCATGATCCTCTCATCTAAATGCAAATCCTCCAAACCTGAGGGGGGGGGGGGGGGGGGGGGAAGAGAGAGAGAGAGAGAGAGAGAGAGAGAGAGAGAGAGAGAGAGAGAGAGAGAGAGAGGGGGGGGGGGGCAGAGCCTTTATAATAAATTCAATTATTTAACAACATTGACAAAAGAGCGTCACATTTAAAAATAAAATGATAAAATATGTCGCAGTAATTTTAAACACATTCATTGGAGTCGCCCAAGAAATCCAAGTGACTTCCTTTATGTAGATAAAACACGTTTTTAACAAAGTGACAGATTTCTACAGGGAACACACACTCACACACTCACACACTCACACACTCACACACTCACACACTCACACACTCACACACTCACACACTCACACACTCAGAGAGAGAGAGACAGAGACCAAGACAGAGAGGGGGGGGGGGACGGGGGACCATGCACGATCTCTCCGGACTGACCTTTGAAGAGGTACGGGTAGTTTTTCCCGTCAGAGCCGAGGAAGTAAAGTTTTTTGGGCTTGGTCTTGGTGGGCAGGATGGTGATGGTGTTGCCGACGTTGTGGATGGTGACGGTGTCGGTGGCAGACACCTCTCCTGGAAGAGCCATCTCCGTGTGGGTCATGGAGCCCAGGCGAGGACTGATCTCCTCCAGGTGCAGGAGGTAACTCGCTCGCTTCTGAGCTCGCTGCTGCAGACTCAACATGATCTGGTACAGGACGAGGAGCAGAAGGGGCGGGAGTGAGCGCGCGCGCACAGTTTTCTTTTTCTAGCATAGAACTCTAAAAAATTGTGTAGGATGAAAGGTATAAAAATAAAGAAATAAAAGGAAAAAGAAAGAAAAACAAAAAGACCAGAAACAACGAACAATAAAAAGAACAAAAACAAAAAGAGGGATGGAGTAAAAAGAAAGAAACATGAACAAGACAGTAGAAAAAGAAAAGTAACAAAGAATGAAGGGCGAAGAGAGAAAGAAGAGGAGAGGAAAAAGAAGAGAGAAAAAAGAAAAGAAATTGCATGGCAACATCAGGTTCCAGCATGCAAATGTAACAGGGTTGAAGTTTTGACCTGTTTGAACGGAACCCAGCTGTTAGCGGGGTTGGCTGGGTTCTGTGGGTTCCTGAGTCGCTCCAGAGCGCTGTAAATGGCGTCTCCATACGTCTCCTGGAACCACGTCTCGTGAGGAGTCTCCGCGGCGGCGGCGGTGATGCTGCGCACATGATCCAGAGCGAAGACTACGGGCCGCATCAGCGCCGAATGTTTCTCCCTCATGATGGCCACCTTCTCCTCCCTGAAACATCACCGCGCCACGGGTCAGAGGAACATCAGCACCGCGCCACGGGTCATCATACTGACCCAATAACATTTTCAAAAACCCACAGTGTGTGATCAGAGCTCTTACTTGCGCAGCGTGTTGTTGTTCTGGACTCTCTTGACTTCGTCCTCGAGCTGCTGGATCCTGCGCAGAACGTGCATGTGCTGCTGCTGCAGGACTCCCAACCACAACTCGTCCCACAGCACGGTGACCCTGCGCAGCTCCCCAACCAGCATCTGCACCTACACACACACACACACACACACACACACACAGTGTGAAGGTCGGCAGGTCTGAAAAATGGCTGCCTTACACAATGTTCACTCAAGATTAGCCCCGCCCACGCTGAAGAATAGCAGCTGGAGAATTACCAGAGTAACTTAACGTGCTCCTGTTTCAGTAGCAGGGTTAAATTCTCTGGGGCAGGTATAGGCCAATCGGTACAGGGGCAGGGTCTAGGGTCAGGGTCTCTGGGACAGGGTTTATGGTAGGCGCTGTACCTGTTGGACCATGGTGGGGTTAGCTGCGGAGAGCGTGTCCACGATCTTGCTGTAGCAGTCCTGCATCATGGCCTGGTCCTCGATGGAGCAAAGTCCCAGCTCGTCTCCTCGGCCGCTATCCTGAGACGCAGGGGGACTCCCGCCTTCACCCTCCCCCCCACACAGATCCTCGCCCGGCATGTTCCCCAACAGAGTGGGCAGAGCCGAGGGCAGCTTCGTACCTGCCACACACACACACACACACACACACACACACACACACACGAAGTCAGAACTAAAAAAATAGCAGCAACCATATATCTGTAGTACGGTTTAGTATTGTAGTGTCGAGGTATGGGACGGGGACAGGAAGATTTAAAAATAATTCCAATCTTCTTGCTCGAAAAATCAAACTGTACAAGGTAGTGTGTAAGTGTGTGTACCTGCGGTCTGAGCCTCGCCCCCGAGTGAGATGGAGCCGACGATAGCGGGGTAGAGGATGAGGTGAGGGGAGTCCTGGGCTACGCGACACAGCAGGCTGCAGATGCTCTGCCGGATGTAGGCCTCGGGGTGGTTCAGCCTGGAGAACAGCTGCGGGATGATGCCTTCAAAAATAAACACAGCAGAACAGTCACAACACAGTTCCTACATCGGGAGTCTCGCAGATGGTCCACAACATTAAATGCAACTATAGACGGTTAAAAAGTATGACGCGTCATTTAGAAGTTAAAAATGGCACTTGTGGAATAAGAGGTATGAAACGCTCCGGGACGTGCCGCTGTAGGAAACTAATCAGCTTCAGGGTGTTGAGAGGAACTCCACTTCAAACTACCTTGTCGTCGATTAGTTTCCTACAACAGTACACACCCCACGGCCGTGGTTTAATCCTCACATGGGCCACGGTTCTCACCTCTCCAGGGCGCGGTGGGCGTGGAGGCCAGCCCGAGCTCCAGCCCCTCCCTCAGCTCTCCGGCGTGCTTCACTAGCAGACGCAGCAGGCGCAGAGTCGCCATCACGATCACGTCGTCGCTGCTCTGCTTACTGCTCTGAGGGTTCAGCAGAAGTTTGGGGTCGTCCTCGTCGATGGGCGTCTGCAGGAGAGGAGCGGAGCAGGTCTGAGCCACGCCTCAGGGGAAAGCGCGGCTTTATTCTAAACAATGACGAGGACGATGAAGTTACTCACCTGTCCGGCGTTGAGCTTCAGGAAGGTGAAATAAGCCCTGCAGGAGACACGGTAGAGGCTGAAGATGCGGTCCACCACCCGCCTCCACACCCGGATCAGCCCGTCCGTCACGCCGTCCTCCACCTCCGCCAACCACGGGCACGAGCTCAACAGCTGCCTCCAGATCACGTCCACCATATCGTCCTCGTCGTCCTCTTCGTTCTGCAGAGCCATGTCCTCATCCTGGGGACGGACACGCGCATAAACACGCAACGTTTTATTATTCATCTTAGTCAAAGTCCTCAGAAACAGCCGGCAACCTCTTACTGTGGAACACGTGACAGGAGAGCGGCATCTGTATGTTCTTTGTCTCACATACAGCTCTATACATCTCTCTCTATAATAAATGTAAAATTTTATTCTTATTCTCATATATATATATATATATATATATATATATATATATATATATATATATATATATATATATATATATATATATATATATACACATATATATATACATACACACACACACACATACATACATATATACATACACACACACATATATACACACACATACATACATACATACATACATACATACATACACACACACATACACACATACATACACACCCCCCTATACAGCTCTATATATCTCCATAGAGACATGGATACATAGAGATTACAAGAAAAGTTGAATTTTGCTCAGCTTTTAGACTCATAGCGCCGATTCATTTTCCTCCTTCTTCTAAAACTAAATCAGCAGTCATACATGAACATTTGGGAAACTAAAATTCTACCAATTAAGGTAAAAACCCAGAACCAAACAACTTTCAGAAACAAAAATAAATAAGAACAATAAACACAAAAATTTATAAAACTAGGATTTTTGGAGAGAGGGAAAAATTTAAAAGCCCCCGCCCAAGCAGAAAAGTAAAGTTTTCCTGCTAAAAATGACGAGGTTACATCGATCACATCCACACACACACACACACACTTCACTGAAAGTCCTTCACGTGCAGAAACGTGGACTTTTTTTTTTTTTTTTTTTTTTTTAAAGTTTCAGCCGCATCCTGCATTTCCCCACCTGAATTCCAGCTGGTCGACACATGGCCTGGCCCAGGATGCTGAATATGGTCTCCTTGTCCTCGTCGCTGGTGCCAGACGGCAGAAGCTCCTCGATCTCCTTCTTCTCTCCCGGCAGCAGAGGAACCCCTTCTCCTTGACTAGAGAAACGAGCAGGACGTGATGTTACACCGCTGACCAGGAGAGGTACGTTATTATAAATCTCTAAAGACTGTTTTAACACACACACACACACACACACACACACCTTGCATTATCGACGACTTTCCGGCCCCATCTGTATGCCCAGCTCGCTAAAGCAGCCCAGGATTTGGCCACTTCAGGCGCCTGGCTAGCAGAGAGCTGGTACAGCTGGCCCAGGACAAAGTCCGCTTCCCCGACTCCTACACTCACTGACGAGAGGAGAAACGACACTAGAGGAGCGATCACGGACAAGGCTCGCACGCTACGTGACATTTCACCAGGAGAGTTCTGCCTTCTACCGAAATAAACGCGACCTCTCGATATCTAGCTGCACCGGTCTGTGGAGGAAGGAGAAATGGACGGGACGTATAGCGTGGAGATACGCAGCTATTTTGATCAATCTGCAGGACTGTTTCAGTGTGTATCCCGGGAAACTCATCATCTGTGCATCATTTAAATGCTAGACAGTTTTTACACTGAAGGGTCGCAGGGTGCATATGTAGCAGCAGGGGCGGAGCCAACAGAGCAATCTGCTTAGCGAGCTAGCTGTCAATACGCAGTACGAGAGCGGCCTCTAGAGGCGAAATAAAAACCGTCACTGACATTTAGTTGCGCCATTTGAAGTGTTTTTTGATTAATTTTGGGGTCTTCTTTACTTCAATATTTATCAATAATGAACATACATTAATATTTATATGTTTTCATGGTACAGTAAGCACTGGATTTTTAAAAGTTTTTTTAAAAACTAAAATCGGTTCTCGGCAGGTACCGCCCAACTTAGTTAAGGGTAAAACCCGTTATGGGTCGACCTCTATAACGTAGCGTTGATCTGATTTAACATGCGTGCTACACAATGTAACGCCACGTAACACATGGTAATATAAAGTCTAACCTAACGCGATACATTCCGTGACGTTACACAACGTAAACCAACTTCTGTAAGAATGCAGCGTGGAGAAGAGAGAAGCTGTGTGCGCAGCACATGGAGGCAGCAGGTACCTGTGGTCTCGGTGGTGATGCGCAGTATACCCTGCTCCTCCACGGGCAGCTCCAGCAGGGCGGTGATGTTCTTGCTGAGGGCCGACGGTGGTCCGCTGCTGTTTCTCTTCACCGCCTGTTTGAGCTGAGGCGTCAAGTCCTTCCAGTCGGCCAGCAGCCACTTGCACAGCGTGAGGATGGAGCGGCAAGCGGCGCGCTCGCACTTCCCCGAGCGGCAGTAGGAAAGCGCACACGAGCTCAGCATCTCCATAGCAGCCACAGACTGACCTGGGGGTAGAAGGCGGGGTTTCTAGTGTTCGTAGAAAAGACCGTGGACGCTTATAAACGCACATACGATTAACATATGACTCAGGATAAACTTTTTTCTTTTTTAAAATATTGGAATATATAAAATAATCCCCATGTACACGTGTGTTGCCATTTTGTTATACCTGCAGTGAACAGCACTTTAGCCCTCTCGATCTTCAGCTCAGGTCCCCATTTCTCCCCCACTGCGCCCTCTAGGGACAGCTGCCTGAAGCTGTGCACCAGGTCCGAGGGCTCCGGGTCGTCGTCGTCGTCGTCTGCGGACGGTTTGCTACACTGAGCGAGGAGGCGCGTGGCCAGAGCGAGGTTCCCCTGCTTACGAGCAAACTTCACCGCCGTCAGACACAGCTCCACCAGGTGAGAGTCCACAGGACTAGACACGCCTACAACAGTTTATTAAAAAAAAAAATTTATTAAAAACACGACGGCGTCATCGACCGTTACCATACCGAGAAATCAGGACGAAAACAAACGAACGGCACGGACGTCAAACACAATCCAACCTCTGAGCTTTAGGAAGAGCTGCCTCTGAAACGTGCTGTACCGGAGCGCGTGGAGCCACGGCTGAACGTCCTGCTGCTTGCACGTGCTCAGAGCGTCGCTGAACAGCGGGATCAGACATTCCTAAAGACGGAAACGACATCGTCAGCGACGCGTTACGGGATCCGCGGTAAAATGAACACGGCGTACGGCCGCGCCTGCCTGACCTCGGAGGGGTGCTGACTGCACAGCGAGGTCTCCAAAGAGCTGGTGCAGTGGAGCTGCAGCGTTCCCAGGGTGGGCAGCGAGTCGCACAGGGTGAGCGTGGACAGACGCAGGGGTCCCAGAGCGATCCGGCCCGTCTGCTTCAGGTACTTCACCAGAGTGCTGCCGAGGTTCACGGGAAAAGGACATTGAGACGGCGGGTTCCACGAGCGTTCTTCAGATGGTTAACGGTTACTAAAATCGTACTAGATTGAAGCGGTACTACAGTGGGTAAATTTGAGCAGTTAACGGAACTCACTCGGATGAAGGGAGAACTTTCTGGTCCTGCTCGTGACCGGCTGATGTGATGGCTCCTACAGCGCTCCTCAGCAGCTGAACCTCGATGGCCTTCTGCAGCTCCGAGGGATCAGGACTGAGTACAGCAGGAAGGAGCCGCTTCAGATCTGTAAGCGCGCGCACACACACACACACACACTTCAGGCAAGTTCCCCATCACGAAGCCCATCAGGTAATCAACAATTAAGCGTTTCACATATTACACTGGAAGTTTCAGGGGAGGGTAAACTGAGCACTTCCAGGAGCTGAGATCAGGACCATCAGTACCTAGCTTGTCCTTCGTGTTGGAGTTGAGGAGGCCGTAATCTTCTCCAGGAAGCAGCTCCAACTGCACACGGCATTCTGGGAAATCTCCGTCCTCGAACCTGCTCAGAGCTCTGACCCACACACACACACACACAGATCAGAACCCACAGGACGTCCTGTATAAGCCTTGTACGCGACACTGGACGTTAGAGTGCTGCTCACTTGACGTAGTTGAAGTCGGTCTTGAGGTTGACGCTGGCCGAGCTGTTGCTGTTCTTTTTAAGCGCCATCACGCTGGCCTGCCACTCCTGCACCGACGCCCAGTCGCTCAGAGCCACGTAACACTCGCACGCCTTATTGACCAGGAAGTTCAGGACCTCGGAGGAACACTCGCTGGACTTCAACAGCACCGTCTTCTTAACGTCTCCTACACACAGACACACACACACACACACACACACACACACAGAGAGAGAGAGAGAGAGATACAAAAGGAGACTGTCAAATTAACGTCAAGTCTGAAAGAATTTCCTCACGTTTTAAATCTCACTCATTTTACATTAACGGCGCCGTTCCACTGCACGGTACAGCTCGACTAGACTCCGCTCGCTTTTTGGGGGGATTTCCCCTGTGGATAGTACCTGGTACCTTTTTTTGGTACCAACTTGACTGTGTTAAAGCGAACTCAGAAACGTAACGCGAGTCGAGCAGTACCGCGGAGTGGAAAAGTGACGGGT
Organism: Ictalurus punctatus; assembly: GCF_001660625.3. Lineage (NCBI taxonomy): Eukaryota > Metazoa > Chordata > Actinopteri > Siluriformes > Ictaluridae > Ictalurus > Ictalurus punctatus. The sequence goes on from NC_030417.2 coordinate 39,347,722, forward strand.
TTTTTAAATAAATAAATAAATAAATAAATAAATCCGTCTCACCGTTTCCTGTGTGTTTTGGACTGGAGCTGTTGCCTGTACCAGAGTTGGTGAGCTTCAGTAAGGATCTGTCGAAGCCTTTGATGGAGCAGTCGACCCCCGTGACAGCACACAGCTGCTCCTGATATTCCAGAGCCGCTTTCTCGAACCTAGGACGCGTCGGGATACAGATTTACTGCAAGCGTCCGCTGTTATCTACTCGAATCTCTGTTTAATAAACTCAACACGTGATAAAGACTTTCAAAGTGGAATTAGGTCGTCTTCAGTACAGCACGCTTTGATACAATTACCTTTTTTTTTTTTTTTTTTAAAAGCGGGGAGGGGTCATAGCAAACTAACGAAAACAACCGCCCTAATCTGTGCACTAAACAGTGAAGGTTTAAGTGTAACTCACTTCCCCTCGGCCTGCAGGGCTACGGAGCCCACCCACGCCAAGCTCTTCCCCATGTGGGCCGAACTCCACGCTGCCAAACCCTGGATGGCTTCAGGACAGCGCAGCTCACACAGAGCCTCCACCAGCATGGTGATGGGAACCTCCATCTCAGGGCCCTGCAGGAACAGTGGAGACCAGGACGTGACTCAAATGACATCCGCGTTTCAGCATTCGCTCAATCGAAAGTGTTCGACGAACCTGCGAGCTGCTGTTCTTGATCTCGGTGAGCAGGTCGAAGCCGTGGCGGATGGTGACCGCCGGCTGGCCGGACATGAGCCCCACCCTCATCAGAGCCAGGCGGATCCTCGTCAGCCAATCCTGACAAGTCTGACGGTTGGTGTGGAAAAAGGTTCTGATGCCCTGGAGAACAGGAGGAGAGGGTGCTTTTAAGTAGGACAAAAATAAATAAATAAAAGTGAAGGAAAGTGAGACAGGTGTCGCAGGTGTCTGTTACCTTGGGCGGGGCGGTGAGGGCATTGGCGCAGCCTTCGTAAGCGTTGTACATGAGCTTCTCGAGGTTCTCCAGGAACTGCAGCAGCAGAGCCAGGCGGAGCTGGTTGGTGTGGTGACCTTCATCACTCTCTCCCCCACTCCACTGACTCAGCTCCTGTTCACTGTTCAGACTGTGAGCCGCCAGACTGCGGATCATCCCTACAACACACACACACACACACACACACACACACACACACACACACGTGAATGAGGATACGGGCAGTTATTAACCAGGAGACAGTAGTTCCTCCCTCAGGAGACCGACGTTTTATAACCAAATAAATTCAGATGATCCTATTCTCAAAAAGGGAAAAGAGAGGAAGTTACCACTAACCTAAATAAAACGTTTGCTTACATACTTCCTTCAGTAAAATCTTTAACATCTAGTAACTTAAATTGAAGGTCAATGCCCACACCTAGTGATAAGACGGTGACTGCGAACTTCTTGCTGCTGAACAAAAATAAAACAAGGCAGTAATAACGAGCCATTGAGCTGCTCTGTGAGAGAGACCGGTAATCTGTTCTACCGAAATCCCCCCACCCCCTTTATTTAAACACGTTCCTCAATCCGATATCGGTTTTGTAATATCGGATCCACACATAAATGCAGCCATCTTGTGGGCGTTTTGAGAATTGCATGCAAAACACTTCAGTAATAGTGCACTCGGTTCTTATTTTTTTTGTAGTCTTTCAGACTCCTCTATTTATTGGTGTGTAACCACGAGCTGTTTTGTATGTGAGGAGGAAGTGAAACTGAACTGTTACAAATAAAACGTTTTGTTTAGTTCAGTGGTGTCATTATTGTGTCAAAAGC
>NC_030417.2:39354502-39382002 GCF_001660625.3 Ictalurus punctatus
TGCAGTGAGAGGGTGTGTGTGTGTGTGTGTGTGTGTGTGTGTGTGTGTGTGTGTGTGTGTGTCTACCTGGTGCAGCGAGAGTAGAGTGTGAGTGTGTGTGTGTGTGTGTGTGTGTGTGTGTGTGTGTGTGTACCTGGTGCAGTGAGAGGGGGTGTGTGTGTGTACCTGGTGCAGCGAGAGTAGAGTGCACGTGTGTGTGTGTGTGTGTGTGTGTGTGTGTACCTGGTGCAGCGAGAGTAGAGTGCACGTGTGTGTGTGTGTGTGTACCTGGTGCAGCGAGAGTAGAGTGTGTGTGTGTGTGTGTGTGTACCTGGTGCAGCGAGAGTAGAGTGTGTGTGTGTGTGTGTGTGTGTACCTGGTGCAGTGAGAGGGTGTGTGTGTGTGTGTGTGTGTGTACCTGGTGCAGTGAGAGGGTGTGTGTGTGTGTGTGTGTGTGTACCTGGTGCAGTGAGAGGGTGTGTGTGTGTGTGTGTGTGTGTACCTGGTGCAGTGAGAGGGTGTGTGTGTGTGTGTGTGTGTGTGTGTGTCTACCTGGTGCAGCGAGAGTAGAGTGTGAGTGTGAGTGTGTGTGTGTGTGTGTGTGTGTGTGTGTGTGTGTGTGTGTGTGTGTACCTGGTGCAGCGAGAGTAGAGTGCACGTGTGTGTGTGTGTGTGTGTGTGTGTGTGTGTGTACCTGGTGCAGCGAGAGTAGAGTGTGAGTGTGAGTGTGTGTGTGTGTGTGTGTGTGTGTGTCTACCTGGTGCAGCGAGAGTAGAGTGTGAGTGTGAGTGTGTGTGTGTGTGTGTGTGTGTGTGTGTGTGTGTACCTGGTGCAGCGAGAGTAGAGTGCACGTGTGTGTGTGTGTGTGTGTGTGTGTGTGTGTGTACCTGGTGCAGCGAGAGTAGAGTGCACGTGTGTGTGTGTGTGTGTGTGTGTGTGTGTGTGTGTACCTGGTGCAGCGAGAGTAGAGTGTGTGTGTGTGTGTACGTACCTGGTGCAGCGAGAGTAGAGTGTGTGTGTGTGTGTACCTGGTGCAGCGAGAGTAGAGTGTGTGTGTGTGTGTACCTGGTGCAGCGAGAGTAGAGTGTGTGTGTGTGTGTACCTGGTGCAGCGAGAGTAGAGTGTGTGTGTGTGTGTACCTGGTGCAGCGAGAGTAGAGTGTGTGTGTGTGTGTACCTGGTGCAGCGAGAGTAGAGTGTGTGTGTGTGTGTACCTGGTGCAGCGAGAGTAGAGTGTGTGTGTGTGTGTACCTGGTGCAGCGAGAGTAGAGTGTGTGTGTGTGTGTACCTGGTGCAGCGAGAGTAGAGTGTGTGTGTGTGTGTGTACCTGGTGCAGTGGGAGTAGAGTGTGTAGAGGACGGAGTACTGGACCGCAGGGTGGTGTACGGCCAGCTCGTTGTGAACCAGCACCAAATTCTGGCTGAGGAGCGCGAACACGGTGGGAGAAAGAGCCCACATCTGTAACAGAACTCAGACATTACTCTTCTTCATCATCATCATCACGGTCTGTCCCTGCGAATGAGCCGTTACTATAGAAACCATACTGTATTAGCAGAAGCAAACCCATGCTGCACGACTGTTACAGCAAACTAAAATCAACACCTTCTGGCCAATCACAACCCAGAATTGGAAAGCGTGGTGGTGGAAGCGTAAGACCGAAAGACGAACACACCCCGATCAGGGAGTTCTTGGTGTTGCCGATGGTGGTGAGAGTGCTGAGGTTGAAGATGAGGATGAACTCTGCTCGGTCGGGGCGGCGCTGCAGTTGGCTGAACGCCGCGTGTTGGATGTTGGGACACGCCGGCGGGAGCCCCAGCGGCGCCAGCAGGCTGTTGACGGCGCAGGCCATCTCCCCCAGCACCAGCTTATACGCCGCCTCCAGGATGGGGATATTCTTCAGGCTCAGCACCGCCTGGTACACGCTGTGCGCCGCCACCACCACCTGTCACCCAAAAACACAGAAAAGGCGCTCTGACCATGACCTCTCACACACACCAAGAGGAGATTAACGTGGACGACTGGCGCTGTACCTCTCGCTCTCTGTGGAAACGCAGCTCCAGAAGCTGGGACGCCGGAGCCAGCAGCTTTTCTACAAACGTAGCAGGCAGCTTGGTGTTTATCTGCTCAACAATCTGCACACACACACACACACACACACACACACACACGATTCACAGAATTACACATCTTTCTGTTGACTTATTTTAGTCGAAATGGTTTTAAATACGTTACCATGGAAACTGCTACAGCTGCTATCATTAAACAAGTAAACGATAAAAGGAATAAAACATTTCAGGGAGGCGCTGTTCGAGGAAAATAACCAAGGATGAAGACAGAGCAGCAGGACGAAGCAGAGTCACTACACCTGTAGCTTTACAGCTCGTGTTTTATTCCCCTTACGCCTCTGCAATGTGACCAGTCGTTAAGAAAAGCGAAAAATAAAAAGGTAATGTGGAGGATCGTTTAAGAGAGAAAAACAACAACAACAACAAGCTCCTATGGGATCGTTAACAACTGCTTTCTTTGCTTTTTAAATAGGTAAATATGAAATGTGCACACGCAGCTGTAGGACTGAATAATACCACAGTCATGCTGACAGGCTGCTACAAAGTAAGCCGAGCGTGAACAGTCACCAGTGTGAGTAGGGTCAGGACGCCCACGCTGTATTCGGCGCTACACGATTGACAGCTCTCCAGCTGGTCCAGGCCGTAGGAAATGACCGCTCCGGTTAGTTGGCTGCTCGAGTCCATGCTGGTCAGCAGGACACACACACACTCGTTCCCCGCAGTCAGCACGATCTCCGAGAAGAAAACCTGCTTAGCCGTGGTGATGCATGCTAACACACGGTTCAACACCTGAGAGAGAGAGAGAGAGAGAGAGAGAGAGAGAGAGAGAGAGAGAGAGAGAGAGAGAGAGAGAGAGAGCACACAGGAGAACACATCATCTTCGGGGACCAAGCACCCAGACACTGTGCCTATAGCTATGTTTCTCCTTTCCTGTGAATATGTGGCTCAGTGATTCAGGACTGATCTGCAGTTTCACACATTTGACAGTCTGTTATGGGAGAAGATTGGACAAAATCTGCAGGAGTAGCACCGAAAATCCTATAACCCATTACCTGCACTCACATCTTTTACATGCATCTCTACTGACACAAACCCAACCTCATCTAAGCAGGCCCGGGTTACCCCACTACTTAAAAACCCAGCACTTAACCCTGCTGCATTAGAACAGTACAGACCCGTTTCCAAAACCCTTGAAAGAGCAGTTTTTAAAATCAACCTCCTGGACAGCAAGCAGCGAGGCTTCAAAGGCAGTCGTCCACAGAGACTGCTCTGCTTTCCATCACTGAAGCCTTACGACTAGCAAGATCAGCCTCAAGGTCATCAGACCTCATCCTACTCCACCTCTCTGCTGCCTTTAACGCCGTGAAACATCAGATCCTCCTGTCAACTCTCTCCAGCCTAGACGTCAGCGGAACGGTTCTGCGCTGGGTGGAATCCTCTCTCTCAGACAGACCCTTCAAGGTATTGTGGAGGGAAGGAGCTTCTGAAACTCAGCAACTCACACCTGGCGTTCCACAGGGGTCAGTTCTGGGTCCACTGCTCTTTTCTATCTACACTACATCTCTAGTGCAGGTGATTGAGTCTCATGGCTTCTCATATCATCGCTATGCTGATGACACCCAGCTCTATTTGTCCTTCCAGCCTGACGATCCATCTGTCTCTGTGTGTATCTCTGCTTGCCTGTCGGACATCTCAGTCTGGATGAGGGAAAACCACCTTAAGCTCAACCTGGCAAAATCTGAGCTTCTCATCATCCCAGCCTATCCCTCAATCACCCACAACCTCACTATACAGCTCAGCTCGACCACACTCGAACCAACCAGGACGGCCAGGACCCTCGGGGTGATTCTTGATGACAGCTTGCCCTTCACCTTCCTACCTCAACTCTCTCCGGAAGGCTCAAGTTCCCTCACGCAATCTGTGATTGGTTAACGACCGACGTTTAGTAGTACCTACTCAGTGTGGCTCAAGGTCCCTTTCCAGAACCTTCAAACTAACTGTTCTTTAGTGTGGGAATGAACTTCCAACCTCGATCGCAGAATCCGTCACCATCTTCAGCTAAAGACCCACCTCTTCCATGAGCTCTTAACCAACCCCTAAAAACACCAAGCCCACATTATTTATAAAAAATAAATTAAGTAAAAAAATTTTTTTTTTAAACCCACAACAACTTGCTCTGGCTCTTACCCCTCAATACATCACTGCTTGTATTTCCTCATTCATAAGTCGCTTTGGATAAAAGCTTCTGATAAATGAATAAACAAACATAAAATCCAAGATGGCGGAAATTTTCGCAGTCATACATTTTGGACGTACGAATCAAAAGTTCTAAACGTAAACATACTTCCAAATAAGGTCCAAATTTGACCCGATGGTGGCGCTAGAGGGTTGACATTACTGTAGAATTTTTCCAAACTATTAATAATCATAACACCCTTTTTAAATCATGATAATACATAAATAAATAAGCGATAGAAAGTTTAACCTGCAAGTCAAGTGCATAACAACAGGAATTTTAAACGTCGCATAACTAAACACTCGTTCAGCGGCTTCAACGTCACGATTCCTTCGACACGTCCGTAAGATCCGTGTAAAGGAAGTGAAATCGGATGCCGCGTACGTGCGCGATACTCACATCAGTGACGTACGCCTCGGTGATGGGCGGACCCCGGATGGGGTTGAAACGCTCCCCGATGCTGCGCACCACCGTGCTGAAGACCCGCAGCAGAGCCGCCAGTTTGGGCAGGGACACGGCGGGCGGGGGGACGTCCTCGTCTACCGCCTCTCCCGACACCACGTGGCTCAGGTCCTGACAAAACACCACGAGTCAGAACAGGAAGAACGAGTCAGAACACGCCTCAATCTAACCACATGAAAATCAGTTTAAAAAAAAATAAAAAAAATCAAGCGCACGGCTCCCTACAAGCATCGCGCTCGGATCAGATCAGCAGCACGCGCTCACTAGACTAGCTACCGACGCTCACCGGAGACACCGCCAGCTCCTCCGAGCTTTATTCATTTTTCTTCCTAACGTCTCTGAAACATTTAACGAGAGGTCGAATACGACCGTAGAAGACGAACTCACCGTCGTCTTATCTATTGCTAGCGTCCCCTTTTGCTTTAGCAAGATCATGAATTATTGTACCAAATATCCGTTTGAAAAATCGTGATCTTAACAAAAACCACGTTACCTCTGCGTACGCTTCCATGTCTTCCAGAAACTGCCCCAACAACGTCGTAGAAAAGGCCAAATCGGCCACCCAAAACTGTTCCAGACTCTGTAGCCAGCCTGTCCACACACACACACACACACACACACACACAGTTTACGATACACATCTTGATAAATGAAAGCATAAACTCACGCATTCTTTCTCTCTTCTTACCCGACACCTGCAGAGTGAGAGACTGTTTCTGTGTGTGGTCGATGTGCCACCCCACCAGGATGTCCACCGTGTCCTGAGGAGAACAAAGTCAATAATTAGCCAGGCTGTCCCCGAGCCGCGGGCGGGGCGGCGTGTAAACGAGCGCTGCTTACTCTGAAGTTGGTACTGAAGATGTGCGGGTAGCAGCGGGCCACCAGCAGGATGCACTTCACGCTCTGACACAGCAGCTCGGGCGTGTCCAGGTTCTCCAGAATGGACTGGAGGCTGCTCATCACCAACTGCACGGAAAAGTAAAGGATTTAAAATGGACGCGGCAGAAGGACGCGCCACTAACCGTACGCGGAGGAGAGCCGGGTTCCTGACGAGCCGTGTTAAAATTATAACATCAGTACGGATTCCCGTAGCGCCGTCGTCCGATCCAGCTCCCCTACCCCACATGGGGGATGATTAATGTATGTTTTGACCAGCGACGCCATTTTTAGAACCGAACGTTCCTGTAAATACGCCTCAATAATATCTCCAGACCACCACTATTTAAAATTCGTAATTAAACTACAAATAAAACCATTTTCAATTCAAAACCAGAGCTTTATCATTATTTCAGAATAAACACATCATACTAGTGATACCTCCATAGCACTTTTCTTTTTATCCAGACCGGGTACGAATACACGTTTTGAGAGATATATATATATATATATTTTTTTTAAACCAACATAAACATACAAAGGAGTTGTTGGACATCGTTATAAGATTTATTTATTTAGACTGCGCAATAGGACGCGTCCCGGCGCCGCACGGTACCTGCATGACGGGCGAGAACGCTTTCTTCTCCCCGGCCGTCTCCAGAGCCTTGTACACGGCCACCAGGTAGAGCAGCTTCACCTCGTCCTTACTGCAGCTGCTGAACTTCACAAACATCCACCTGAAGATCTTCTCGGCCTCGTAGCTGAGGGCAGCGCAGAGCAAACCCAGGCAGCAGGCCGCTTCCTGTCGCAGCTCGTGGAGGAGTTTACTGCTGTAAACGCACACGTTTTTATCCAATAAATACATGAAACGAACCGACCGGATACGTGAAGACCGTTTCAGGCAATCATGGACTTATTTTCATGAGCATTAAATAAATTATATACGCTATTTTATATCGTCATGTATATAAAAATCCGAATAACATAAACAACCTGACCTGTGTGTGAAGTTTGCTTTAAACAGATTTGAAGTATTAAAATAATAATAATAATAAGAAGAAGAAGAATACGCACAGGCAGCCGATTGAGGAGAGCATTTACATAAATTTGAATATTCATGAATGAGCAACATACTGAAGCAGTCCGAGTGGAGCGTGGGACGCTAAATAATTTGTAATAAAACTTTAACACCCCAAAATTTTACTGTTATTTACCTTCAATTCTTCTATCAACAATATTTACACAAACAATAAACAAACAGCTTCCTATTCACTATATACGCTCCCTACACGGGGTATAGCAGCACTGTACGACCAATCAGATTCACAAACAGGTTCGGCACGCCATGTTCGGGGCAGGATTAAAGTTTTGGCACCCTCAGCTTTGTTTTGGTCTCGTGAGCAGGAAAGGTGCAACAGTGTCTTATTTTATGGAGGAAAAAAAAAAAAATAGTGCTATAAAAGTTATTTTAAAAATGTATAAATAAAAACAACTAATTCAATGAGCTGTGTGTGTCATTATGTAGTAGTTTCTCAGTAGAACATCGCTACAGAACACCAAAATTTAGACACTACCATGTTCTCTTTAACTCCGGGGTTTTCATATTAATCAAAAAAAACTCTGCTCGACATTCTTCCAAAGATAAAAATATATATTCCACACCTTTCATTCAAAATGTCATTCAGGGTGTTCAAAATGGTATCCAACTGTTTAACCAGGACCTGTAACAAACAACCACCAGATATTACCAGAAATAATCAGAAACACATCCACCAAACCAAGCAAGATCAGTCCAACACTACAAACGACTCGGCAGTAAACGCCATCGTGTCGCTCGCAGGGACGGATTGGTGCTGGGTGCCAAAACTTACCACCTTGTTTTCGGAGTGCACGATAAGTTCCCTCATTTGTTTCAAGGTAGCCAGCCTGCGGTCCCGGTCGTCCTCCCGCGACATCCTCCGCAGAAGATTGGCGAGCCGAGACTCATCAGAATGAGCCTGCGGTCGGTCTGAGAGTGCGAGAGACAGACAGAGGGAGCGAGAGAGAGAGAGACAGGGCGAGAGAGAGGAGGAAAGGAGACAAAGATGAGACACTTGCAGCGTTACGTCGGCGCTCTACAAGTCATGTTAAAAACCGCCGTAACAATTTAATAAACCGATTTACCAGATTATCCGTAATGCAGGTTTTTATTATTTAAACCCACAACGCTTTCTTGTCTAGGACATTAATCTCAGCTTTAGTTAAGAGGAATGAACTCCGTTACCTAGGCTAATTAACAATAAATTAAAAGGAGGTATAAATAGGTTTTTTTAAAAAAATATATATAAATAACCTGGAAGACATGTAGAACATCAACGACGGATTACACCATAAGCAAAAGTGTGTTAAGTCGCCGTTTGGATGCACTTCCTGTCAGTCCTTTTATAGACTCTCTACGAATCGCCGTAGATCCTGGGGGTGGAGTTTCATGAATGTGGGCGGGAACCGTTAAAACGTCAAACCCTAATCGAACCTCGTCTGTGCAGGATTTCAAGTCGGTGAAATCACATTCGCACGAAACAGTTCCGCACGCTCTTTCTCAGGGATGTTCGTTGTGCTCGCGTTCGATTCACCTGAACCGAAGACGGCCGTGAAGGAACACACGTCGCGATGACGTCACGTGACGCGTCTCCGCGGTAATTTTGAAAAATTCCAAGCTGTGACGAATACCGGAGTTTCCTCGAGTTTTCGTTTCTCTGTGCGATCGCTAAATCCTGGAAGGACTGACTAATCTCGAAAAAAAATAATCAAGCACTAACCTTACCTAATGCAGCTTGATGTAGGAGTGCAGTATTTACAGACATGTTTCACTACTTATTATTATTATTATTATTATTATTATTATTATCATCCGAATGATTTCCTTAAAACTAGAAACGTGTCATTTTTATGCACTGTAACTTGATATACAACTGGAGCCTGTACACACACTATCCCATTAGGTCCACTATTGTAGAATTTCTCACACACACACACACACACACACACACACACACACACTATTCATAACACTAACTATTTTGATTGTGCTCATGCGATAAAATTGATTTTATAATTCTGTGAGATTTCCTGCACGTGTAGTTTGCTAAATAATCTGTATTTAACTTTGCAAGCTGTTTGTGTTTATTTATAGTCTTGTGTACAGTGTGTTTGTATTGTCCTGTAGGTAGGTGTGTGTGTGTGTGTGTGTGTGTGTGTGTGTGTGTGTGTGTGTGTGTGTGTTCACACCCACCCTGTGATTTCCTCATATCCTTTGTAGCTAAAGCACGGTGTCCATGCTGAAAACTGGGTAAATCCGCCGTCACATCGTTGATCCTCAACTCTTGCCCCAGCGACTTCCAACCAAATGTATTTTCACCGTGGCCTCCATCAACGTCATACACACCTGGCATTTATTTCAAAAACAAAACAAAACAGAGACTCATGTTCAAAGTGCACCGTACACACTCCGGTGACTTCGGGGCTTTCCGAACTCCGCAGCGATTTCAGTTTCGTTTATCGTCAGGATCTGTTCTTACAGGTTTCATCCACACCATGAGTCAGTCACGTCTGACTCAGGACGTCTGCAACACGTCTCGTCGCACGTGTTACACCCTCACATCCGGACGCCAACACTCCCGCAGGAGGAGAGCGCTTCTATCCGGAGCCCTGATGTTTCGTTAGGTATTTACGGACGCGTCGGTGATCAAACTAGGCGTTATTTATAGAAAAAATAAAAGCCGATGACGTATTTACGAGTCCGCCGTCATTATAACGCCTCCTTTAAACCGCCTGCCTCACAGAGGACCCATTTTAAAACATATCCCTCAATAAAGACATAAATACCTGATCAACAAATGCCTCAGTGTCGTGTTTAATGATTTCTATTACAAACATCGTCTCACAGGATTTATCGCTGGAATTAAGACACATTAAAGCCTTGGAGAAATCTTTAAATAAAAAGGTTTAGACGTTACATGTATGAGCTGATTTAATGATTTATTTACTCATTTATTAGGACATCTATCGAATGATTGTATCATTTACACACGGAGAAGTACAGTTCGGGTGTTTTGAGCTGATCGGTTCCTGTAAGCAGAGTGAGTGAGGTGCGCGCGCACACACACACACACACACACACACACCTCCTTCTTCCAGCGAGCCGTGAGTGGTGTAGGAGTCATGGTGCAGCGGCGGCGTTCCCGGCTGCTCGGACGGCGCAGGATCGTAAACAGCTGCTGAACTGTGCTCTCTGGACACACTGCACTTCACACCTTCCTGGCTGGCTGACGTGCTGTCGCTTCTGAAACACACACCCGAGCGCAGGCAAGGTCAGGGAGTGCGTTTACATACACCTCACTACCCCCCACCCCATGCACGTTTCAGTAAAACCCGGTCCAGCGTCGCCTCACTCGGTCAGCGAGCAGCTAGTCCTGCAGTGATTGGTCAGGAGGTGTTGATAAAATGTTCAAGAACAGAACTACTGACAGTAACGCCGCTGCCAATCACACAGTTTCCATAGAAACGTCTCACTCGCAGGGACGTGAACAGCACATGGTGTTTATTTAAACGTTTAATGGAAGGAGTCTCCAGTATCGGCGCTTTGTAACAAGCGGCGGTGGAGCTGTGGATCGGACATGCCCAAAAAGAGAAGACAGGGAGCTGAGAGAAGGAAAGAAAGATTGACAGAAATACATAAACAACTAAATAGCCGAATAACTGAAAAGGAAAAGAATAATTTTACTGAAAGAGGGAAGAACGTACGGCTAAAAGAAAAAGAACGAACAAGTTCCTGAAAGTTAGAAAGATAGAAAGAAAGACTGAATAAAATAACTGAAAGAACAGACATGAAAGAAAAAGAGCCGGAAGGAACAAAGAATTAGTTGAGAGAAAGAAAGGAAAGACAAGAAAAAGAAAGCACAAACAACTGGGGAAAAAGGGAAGGGTAGAGGAAAAAAAGAAATCAAGAAGCTTAAGAACGAATAAAGACAGAAAGAAAGCTAGAAGAGAAAAGTTAAAGTCCTCCTGTGAAGTGAAAACTTTTGCACTTGGGACTTTCCCAAAACAAACACACCCTCCCCCCCCTCCCTCTCTCTCTCTCTCTCTGAAGTGAAACTGAACAGCAGAATAAACTCCTCACCTGCTGTTACACCCTCCCTCCTCTTCCCCTCAGCACCTTCATCCTCAGGCTCCATCCTTCCTTCCTTTATAGTAATCATCCAAATTAAACAGTTAGCTGAGCGGACTTCTCAGCACTAGCAAAGCTCAACAACCAAATGACGCGAAACTCCCCGTTTTCAATCCGTTACACTATTTTAAACACACTGTTCATCTTCACCGCTTAAACAGTCTTATTAATATCCAAACTCCCTTATTCATCTATTTACATGTGTCAAACACACACAATAAATCAGCTAGCGAGCTAGCATCTCTGCCATAAACAATATCAAACTAGCATGCTAGTGGTGTTCACGTTCATATCATTTACAGCGCTAGCTTGCTAATAAGCGAAACCCATTTCTAAAAAAAACATTTTAATTTGAATGTAATTACTTACATAACAGGGAATAGTTACAGAGTTAACTAGATAACTAGTTATCTACACTGGAATAAAGTTGGTTTGTTCCATATTCGCGGATATGCAGAAATTAAGGGACCGTCTCTAAAGTTACATACGACATTGTTAAACACGATTCTAACTTCAATAGCATTTGAAGGGAATGACTTACAGTCATATAACCAACTGTACTGTTCATCTAGGTGTCAGCTATAACACACACCTGTTAGATTTTTCATATTTAACCCTACAACGCATGAACCAAAAAAAAACTTCCGAATGCATAACAGGGGTCAAAGTGAGCCGAACTGGATTGAATGGTTTTCTTCAAAAAAGTAGATGTCCTATTGATGAATTTTATATATACACACACACATAAAAATAAAATAAAATATATATATATATATATATATATATATATATATATATATATATAAAAATTATTTTTATATACATAAAATTTTATATATATATCTCTCTCACACACACACACAGTATCTCACAAAAGTGAGTACACCCCTCACATTTGTGTAAATCGTTGGTATCTTTTCATGTGACGACACTGAAGAAATGACACTGTGCTACAATGTAAAGTAGTGAGTGTACAGCTTGTGTAACAGTGTAAATGTGCCGTCCCCTCAAAATAACTCAATACACAGACATTAATGTCTAAACCGCTGGCAACAAAAGTGAGTACACCCCTAAGTGAAAATGTCCACATTGGGCCCAATTAGCCATTTTCCCTCCCCGGTGTCATGTGACCTGTTAGTGTTACAAGGTCTCAGGTGTGAATGGGGAACAGGTGTGTTAAATTTGGTGTCATCGCTCTCACACTCCCTCATACTGGTCACTGGAAGTTCAACATGGCACCTCATGGCAAAGAACTCTGTGGATCTGAAAAAAAAAGAGTTGTTGCTCTACATAAAGATGGCCTAGACTATAAGAAGTTTGCCAAGACCCTGACACTGAGCTGCAGTACGGTGGCCAAGACCATACAGCGGTTTAACAGGACAGGTTCCACTCAGAACAGACCTCACCATGGTCCACCAAAGAAGTTGAGTGCACGTGCTCAGCGTCATATCCAGAGGTTGTCTTTGGGAAATAGACGTATGAGTGCAGCCAGCATTGCTGCAGAGGTTGAAGGGGTGGGGGGGTCAGCCTGTCAGTGCTCAGACCAGACGCCACACACTGCATCAAATTGGTCTTCATGGCTCGTCCCAGAAGGAAGCCTCTTCTAAAGATGATGCACCAGAAAGCCCACAGTTTGCTGAAGACAAGCAGACTAAGGACTTGGATTACTGGAACCATGTCCTGTGGTCTGATGAGACCGAGGTAAACTTATTTGGTTCAGATGGTGTCAAGCGTGTGTGGCGGCGACCAGGTGAGGAGTACAAAGACAAGTGTGTCTTCTACAGTTGAGCATGGTGGTGGGAGTGTCATGGTCTGGGGCCGCATGAGTGCTGCAGGCACTGGGGAGCTACAGTTCACTGAGGGAACCATGAATGCCAACATGTACTGTGACATACTGAAGCAGAGCATGACCAGTATGCAGTATTCCAGCATGATAACGACCCCAAACACACCAAGACGACCACTGCCTTGCTAAAGAGGCTGAGGGTGAAGGTGATGGACTGGCCAAGCATGTCTCCTGACCTAAACCCTATCGAGCATCTGTGGGGCATCCTCAAACGGAAGGTGGACGGGCACAAGGTCTCTAACATCCACCAGCTCGTGATATGGTCATGGAGGAGTGGAAGAGGACTCCAGAGGAACCTGTGACGCTCTGGTGAACTCCATGCCCAAGAGGGTTAATGCAGTGCTAGAAAATAATGGTGGCCACACAAAATATTGACACTTTGGGCGCAATGTGGACATTTTCACTTAGGGGTGTACTCACTTTTGTTGCCAGCGGTTTAGACATTAATGTCTGTGTGTGGAGTTATTTTGAGGGGACGGCAAATTTACACTGTTAAACAAGCTGTACACTCACTACTTTACACTGTAGCACAGTGTCATTTCTTCAGTGTTGTCACATTAAAAGATACCAACTATTTACACAAATGTGAGGGGTGTACTCACTTTTGTGAGATACTGTGCGTGTGTGTATGAATGAATAATATACTGCGTGTTTAAATATCAAACATCTAAGAGGTGTTTCTCATACCTGACACCCAGATGAACACTTTACAGTGGGTTATATGACTGTAAGTCATTCCCTTCAAATGCTATTGAAGTTAGAATCGTGTTCAACAATGTCGTATGTAACTTTAGAGACGGTCCCTTAATCTCCGGGAACATCGAACGTTAAACCAACTTTATTCCAGTGTAATCTAGAGAGTTTAACGTCGACACGACAGCTAGCTAAAGCTAACTAAGCCTGCACGCGCTACCCAACTACCTAGCCGAATTTAGATATCCAATTATCGTTCTATAATTATTTTTAAACGACTTCCTAGTCACACCATCAGCTTCGAAAGCTACGTTTGTGCGAACTTAAAACGTTAAATGTTATTAAAATTTGAACAATTCAACAACAAAAAAGAAAGTCCCCAACACGTGAGAAACAATGCTAGTTTAGCTAACTAGCTAACTGGCTAACCCGCTAACTTCAGCCGTCAATACGCGGCACCTTCTGACGCGCTAGCACTAGCTTAGCCAAACAACAAACCAAGTTACTTTTGCATTAAACCTTTTTAGTTTTTAATCCATTATCAAAGCTGTAAATATTTCGTAAATCTAGAAAAAAAAACATACAAGTTTATTTGAACTGATTAAAGGGGTGTCTGCTTACTGACGGTTAAGTGTATTTTAGGTAAAAACGTCAAATTTTATTAATCCACTAGTTTACACATTAATAATTCGATTAATTAGTTATATTTCATATTACAGCGGATCGAATTTAACTCATAAATCTGTATAATAACGTCACTGAACTTTTATTAAATATAGCCGTTCCTCATAAGAATGCAGACAGCGGCTCAGTCTCAAACACGTCGACTTTTAAACACGTAATGGACTAGATCGAGTGCACGAGCGATGTACGCTATTCCTAATGTAGTGCACTTGTGTAGGGAAGAGTGGATCCGTTTAGGACTCCGCCCACAGATAAGGTTTACTAACAACCGCGGAAACGGTTCCTCTGATCGTAATAGATTACTGTACATCCAGATTACAAGTGTAATTACAAAATTATTTACCAATAGTTTGTTAACGATATCGTTAATGTATGACTAAATGGTTTGCTCAATACTAGCTAACAAGCTAACCTTGTTGGGGGGGGGGGGGGGGGGGGGTGGTAAAAATACATCGCTACATATCTTTCGCTAGCAGACGATGTTTATAGTTAGCTAACTATTAAAATAATTATCAATCATTTTAAACAGGTGCGCGTGCAGTTATATAGTTTTAGACGACTCGTATTAAAAGCACGACAGTATATCGAGTTCACCCAGGGAGAACGCTGTCAATTCGGGGAAAAAGTAGGCCTCGCTGAATCCCCGCGCTTGCGTACAAAGCTCCCCAATGACGGAGCGATACCAACCTGGGCTGCCAGTCATTCCAGTTCCGGTGCAGTTTATGGGCGCTGCTAAGCCGAGACCCGAGGGCTTTGCGGCTCATTACCTTCGCCAGGACTGCATGACCCGCTTCACCACGGGGAAACGTCCACTGAGTCTGACCGAACTTCAAGTGTTTAATCTATACCGAGTCGTAAACTGTTAAAACGCGAATCAAACAAGCCAAGAACCAGCGCCGTGTTTGAAAAGTGCGAGCAATGCGGCCTGACCCTCCCCTCTATTTCTGCGGTCGTGTGTGAGCGCTTCACCACGCCGCAGCAGTGACACCTAGCGGTCAGGACGTGTCTGTGCACCTCTCCGCCTCAGCTCCAGTACACCTAAACTACACTGATATGAATGTAGGATTGTTACAGAACTCTGTTGTTCGATATTTATCATTCATTTTCATAAATAATCGGTGATAATAAAAGTCTTGATCGGGCTTACCTCTTTACCTGCTTTACTCTCTGTGTTGTTTTTCAAAATCACCTTGTGGACTCGTGTACACTTATTAATGCCAGGGATGCAAGAGTTACATCCGGGGATTTCCCCAGGAATTTACCTGACTCTTACATGTTGTTGTTTTTGTGTGTTACAAGAACAAAACCTTATTCTTTTACTTAATAATTAATTGACCGTTTTATCTTACAGTTTAACACTACCAATACGACTACTACTATTTCTTTTTCGACTTTTCTTTCTATTTCCACTTTAACAACAACAACGATACCCTGCTGAAAAAAACAATAGAAACCCTCATAGAATTTGTAATGGTTTTAATGGTTATAATAGGAATTGTATTGGTTTTAAATATCAACTCTAATGGTCCCTGCGGGTTTCTACTGGTATTTTGTTGCCTTCTATTGATGGCATGTTATGTCTAGTGGAGACCATTAAGGACCAGTAATAGTATTGGTAATGGTTTTCATGGTTAGCTGATGGTCTGTAATGGTAATTGTAGTAGAACAGTTAGAATTTTTGTGATATTTTCTACTGGGGTTTTTTCAGCAGAATAATAATAATAATAATAATAATAATAATAATAATAATAATAATAATAAATGTAACAATAAGGAAAGTTGAAAAGCTTGTAATAATGATAAGATTATTTATATTTTCTACTTTATTCATTTTTAAATAAACCCTTTTAGATTTTTAAAAAGTATTTTAAAGGTTATAAACTATAAATTTAAGAGAAAACATGAAAATGTGTGTTAGTACAAAAAAGATAGGGAAATGTTTAAATACAACTTTGTTAGAAGTTCAGTGCTCTGGGTATAAACAACAAAATATCCATTCTTTTATTTGTTCTTTTTTCATTCAATCATTCTTACAAAATTATTATTATTATTTTTTAAATTGTTTTAATTCTTCAGGTCCGGAGATGAGTGCCTTCAAGCTCCATACTTTTTCAGAAGTTCTTGCACAAGATCCCTTAGGATGAAGAAGAAGAAGAAGAAGAAGAAGAAGAAGAAGAAGAAGAAGAAGAAGAGGAATGAAACGAAACACAATAAAGGAAATGCAAAGTATTTTAATCCAAAACTTATTTTCAAACTTTAAAAAAGTGAAAAAGCTAATAGGAAATTTTAAACTAGTGTCCCATCCTGCTCTGGTTCTTCTCTGTAATCTACATGCTGAAGGCTTGAGTGCTGCGAGTGACGTTTTTCAGGTGAAAAACTTTACGCATATCAGTCCGAAGGTGTGTATCAGATCCAGTATTATAATGAGATCAAATCCCAAAATGAATACTATTCAGCCAGTTTGAAAGAAATGACCAAAGATCATCGTGGTGGATTTTGTTTGTTTCATGTATTAGTGTGGGGTTTTCTAAAAGACCGTGTGTTACCTGTGAGGTATCTCGTCTAAAAAAGATACGTCGAGTTCGCTCTGGAAAATATTGGCACCCTTGCTAAAGTTATAGCTCAAATGTCTTTGTGGTTAACGGGCTTCGTGTCACACGGGAAATGAGAGAAATCTAAACTGTAATTACGTAAGTCAAGCCGTGATCGTCTCTACGAAGGGCGCCAATAGTTTTGCAACACATTTTATGATGTGAATGGATAACGTGCGGATTTTATTCCAAAACATCATTATATTGAATCCTGTGCTCATTATATATTGAATGTAATGATTATTACTGACTTTGTGTCTTAGATATTAATTAAAGAAGCTACAATGGACATATTTACATGTTTACATAAATATATATTTACATATTCAAATATTTATATATTTAGAGGTTTAAATATTTATATATGTACTCATTTACATATATATTTACATGTTTGCATATTTATATATTTACATATTCGCATATTTATATATTTGCATATTTACATATGTTTTCGTTCACATATTTATATATCTACTCATTTACATATATATTTACATATTCACATATTTATATATTTAGAGGTTTACAGATTTATATATTTGCATGTTTACATATGTATTTATTTA
The DNA here is from genome assembly GCF_001660625.3 of Ictalurus punctatus. Lineage (NCBI taxonomy): Eukaryota > Metazoa > Chordata > Actinopteri > Siluriformes > Ictaluridae > Ictalurus > Ictalurus punctatus. Next base: position 39,371,710 of record NC_030417.2, read on the forward strand.
CATATTTATATATTTACTAATTTTTATATCTACATAGTCACATATTTGTAAATTTACATGTTTATATTTTTATATATTTACATATTCACATATTTATATTTTTTACATATCCACATATTTATATATTTACATGTTTACATATTTATATATTGGCACTGACGTCAGTCTTCCCGAGCTCACCACACCCACAGAGCTGCTTCATCATTCTGTATCTGCTGCCACAAGATGGTAGCATGCGCTAAACCCCGGCCTGCATGAGGATCAGCATCTTCTGATCCTCACTTCCTGTCATTTTCTCCTCCTCGGGTCACGAGGTCGCACTGATCTCTTCCCAGATAAACGGAATACGTCCCAGCCCAATGATCTCCTCTGCGTCCTTTATGATGCTCTGTCTGACTTCCACATTGTGTTGCTAGGCAACAGCGCTACACCATAAACAGTGTGCGTTATGAAGAGCGGTGAAGATGAGGGAGAGGAACGGGCGTCCTGGTGGAAGACTGAACGTTGGGTTTTACTGCACCTGCAGCAACCAAACCTCACCGGAAGGAAGGTCACGAGCGTGTCTTCAGAATCCGACTCTGCCGTCTGAATTTATAGATTAGACTCGGTTTGTGATCTTTATGCTTTGCTTTAGGGAACAAACACTGTGTGGTGCTGTGATAGTAAAATAACCCATGACAGCGAGGCGTGACGGAGCGGAGTTACTGTTACCATCCAGCGTTACCTAATTCTAATTAAATAACAACAACGACTTTTTATCCATTTATAGTTACATTTAATGTTGTGGAACATCTGCATGATCACTGTTAGCAGCCGTAAACAGCCGTTCCCTCACCAGATGTCAACAGTTACAGCTTTACCTCTGGCTGTTACAAAGCGCTGACACTGGAGACTCCTTCCATACACGTTATCTGCTAAATAATCATATTCAACATGTCAGTATCATCATGCGAACATCAGTCAGGATCAGAAAGACAAAAACATAGTTTCTCTGTCGAATTTCTTCAAAAACCCGGGAGGATGTGAGTTTAAAGCCCACTGAGCCGTTGAGGTGGGGTTATACCGAGCATCACTGGTACAGCAGGATTGTCATCGAGCACAGTTTAGCTGGAATCAGTGTCTCGAGGTTCTGGAAAGTTCCTCCTCACACAATTTACACTAATATGCATCTCTCTGATCCACTTCCTGTATCGACCGAACATCCCGGCGTGTAACAGCTGGAATTTACACGCCTCACTACGTACGATACACCCGAGAGGTCATGGGCAACTCGGGACTGGGAATCACACGGAACAAACGGAGCCGTGAACGATGGTGGTGATGCGGTTCCTCTACAGAGCGATACTTAAACGTTTCAAACACGACCGTTTCGGAGCGTCTGCTCTCAGAGGAGCTTTTCTAGATCGATAACTGGCTCAGGATTATAACCCAACTTCATTTTTTCTCATCTTGGATACAGTTTTAAAGGAACAGATAAAAATGTCCACAGTGTCCAGCCCAAGGACATGTCTGGTGTCAGACCTTCTCTTCTTTACTTCTGCACTAACTTAATTAAAGACTGTCTCGTCCAAAATCAATAAATCTGCCTCAAACCACATGGAGGGCGGGACGTGATTTATGGTACTGTGTAAGATTTAAAGTGTAGATCAATGTGTCAAAGTCTCTCTCTGTACACATTCATAGTGTACGGGTGTAAAAATAATTAAAACCGGAAGAAGGGGTAAGCGGTAGAAGATGGATGGATATAATGTGTAGAAGGTGTAAAAGTCGACAATCGCTCAAACTCAATATAGGATTATACAGTAATATACAAGAAAAAGTCAATATACTGACAAAATAAACAATCCGGAAAGTTTTCCAGGTTACCCGAGTTCAGCCTGATGTGTCACTGTAAAATAGAAATAAATACATTCATTAATAAAGGAAGTAAAACGTTTATGAATGTAAGAAAAATACACGCACACTTCGTAAAACACCCACAAAAAGAATTGTGACAGAGGATTGTGTCTTTTACAGGAGCAAAATAACACGTCTGGTCCATTTTGTGTGATTGCTTTAGTGAATATGTAATTACTGCTCTTTCTAAAAGTTTAATATAGTGGGCGGAGTCAGTGCAAATGGAGGAATTTGTTCAGGGCCGTTTCTGAACACTCTGGCTCCACCCCTCATCCAATTATATTATTTTACATTCAATAACTTCATTATCTTGGACGAGGGGAAAAGTTTATTAAACGATAAAATAAAATCAACTGAACAAGATACTAGATACTAGCTAACTCTATGTACTAGCTACCTTTATATACTAGCTAACTTTAGATACTAGCTAACTCTATGTACTAGCTAACTCTATATCTCAGCTACCTTTAGATACTAGCTAACTTTAGATACTAGCTAACTCTAGCTACTAACTAACTCTAGATACTAACTAACGTTACATACTAGCTAACTCTAGCTACTAACTCTAGATACTAGCTAACTTTAGATACTAACTAACGCTACATACTAGCTAACTCTAAATACTAACTAACTCTAGCTACTAGATACTAGCTAACTCTAGATACTAACTAACTTTAGATACTAACTAACTCTAGATACTAGCTAACTTTTGATACTGGCTACCTTTAGATACTAGTTAACTCTAGATACTAGCTACCTCTAGATACTAGCTAACTAGACACTGGCTAACTTTAGACACTAACTTTAGATACTAGCTAACTTTTGATACTAGCTAACTCTAGATACTAACTAACGCTACGTACTAGCTAACTTTAGATACTAACACTAGATACTAGCTAACTCTAGATACTAACGCTACATACTAGCTAACTCTAGCTATTAGATACTAGCTAACTCTAGGTACAAACTAACTCTAGATACTAGCTAACTTTAGATACCAACTAACTTTAGATACTAACTAACTATAGATACTAGCTAACTATAGATACTAGCTAACTCTAGATACTAACTTTAGATACTAACTCAAGATACTAGCTAACTCTAGCTAACTAGATACTAGCTAACTAGATACTAGCTAACTTTAGATACTAACTTTAGATACAAGCTAACTATAGATACTAGCTAACTTTAGATACTAGCTAACTTTAGATACTAACTCAAGATACTAGCTAACTCTAGCTAACTAGATACTAGCTAACTTTAGATACTAACTTTAGATACAAGCTAACTATAGATACTAGCTAACTTTTGATACTAGCTAACTCTAGATACTAACTAACGCTACATACTAGCTAACTTTAGATACTAACTAACACTAGATACTAGCTAACGCTACATACTAGCTAAATTTAGGTACTAACACTAGATACTAGCTAACTCTATATACTAGCGCTACATACTAGCTAACTCTAGATACAAACGCTACATACTAGCTAACTCTATATACTAAGATAACTCTAGATAATAGCTAGCCAGCTAGATAGCCTATATTTCTATTTATCGTTTTCAATTACATCAACGACCGGAAGCAAGAAAGTGAACAAACTGACTAAATCTAATAAATCCAATTAATTGGCTTTATTTTATTAGCTAATTTCGAGGCAAATTTCTCCAATGTTTTGGGCCCATTTGTCCTCATTTCTTTTTTCTTTTTTCACTTTTCCACCCCGGACAGCTTCTTCGTAATCTTTTCTCTTCCTTACAGCTTCTTCTTAATCTTCTCCTGTTACTTCCCTAATTTAGGTATTCATAAATTCTCTACATAACGTTAATTGTAGTGACTATTCTTTTCACACCACGAGGGGGCGCCCTGCAACTGCCTGATACATAAACCTTTTCTCCAACCGATACTCGTGTGCTTTGTTTTTTTGCATATCTATTTTAAAAATCATGGCGCCCCCTGGAGGTCTGGAGGCCCTACGCAACTGCGTATAACACGAATGCATTGCCTGCAGCCTGAAAGTCACTTTAAGGTTTTACAGGACAACAGAGTTGGAGAAACGTAGACTGTGTGTAAATGAATACAACCGAAGGCCAGGTAATAAACTCGTGCAGGTCTGTTTCGGCGATGTAAAGACGAAACGATGCCGTTTACAAGGCTTTGATAATGAGAAAGATTATTCTTTAGTGTCAGAACTGATCAGAAAGCTTCTTAAAATATGGACAGCAACAAAGCTGAAGGTTTTGTATTAGATGTTTGCCGCATGTTTGCACCTAAACACGAAAAGAATTTTAAACGGAGGCTGTGAACAGGTTTTTATTTCCCATTCATATTTATTGTAGGACGGTGAGTCGAATGAAAACCGACACATAATTTAGCCTCTTTATTTGGAATCTTGCTTGAATGTACTGATTTAGCAGTCATGATACATCATAAGAAAAACAGTGACAGTTTGTGGAGAGCGTTCTGGGGTCTCCTGATGGTCAGATGGTCACCTACCTCCTCTTGGCATCCTCTTGGCCACTCTCTGGCGATGTGGCCTTCGGGAATGTAATTATTGTGCGGTTTATTTTAGAGAGCGGCAGCGGCAGGCCTGTCTGAGAATAGAATCCGGCGGTAAGTGGCTGCAGAATGACTCATATCTGCGTGTCCTGTCTCTCACTGTGTCAGTCGTGGCTCCTTAGAGAGATAAGGACAGATCCATGGCCTTTAATAGCGTCGGGACTCTGCAGGGCTCCAGATAAAGCTGACAGCAGCACAATGGTGTGTGGGATGGAGGACTGGAGGAAGAACGACTCCTCACCATCTTTCCTAAGACTCTGTTAGATTGAGATGATTTTTAAGAGTGTTTGTTGTAGTATGAAGCATTTCAGATGGACACGGTTGCTTTAAAGCGCTTTATCTTGGTCAGGGTCACGGTGGATCTGCAGTCTATCCCGGGAACACTGGGTGTGTGCGGTGGGAATATCTCAAGGACTTCGTATACCATAGAGTTATTACTATAAATGATTAAGTCAAATGCACTGATCCCGGTCCTTGAAATATTGAGACCTCAGTGCTCTGAGAGGCCTCTGATTTGCAAATTGGTGCGAATTTGGACTTTACTTTGAGGGCATCTGCCTTAATTTGCTTAAATTTTGTGCTGAATAAAAGCTAGCTATGCCCGGCCTATCCAGGAGCTCGTAAATATGTGGCACTGGACGCACAGAACATTCCCCGCAGAAACGGATTCCCCATCACGTCCGCGTCCGAGAACGACAAGGCCGTTCCGGTCACCCGTCTTCATTCCCAAATCCAGAATTTGGCCAATAATTCTTGAACCGTTTTTTCTTTCTTTCATCTTCAGACCGCCTATACGGCTGCACACCACCGCGCCAGGAGCGCGTCTCTGTATGTGTGCTCAGTAAGATCGGTGTGATCAGGTGGGAAAGGAGAAAACTTCAGAACAGTACACAGAGCTTGTAACTTGGCAACGTCTGCTGCGTCTGGAAGATGGGACTGGATGTGGGATATTTTTGGACTCGGATAATCCTGCAGGTAGATCAGTGAGTGGAGGATGTAGAGGAACAGAAAACAAGCAGGGCATCGGGAGAACCTCTCCCATCGCTCCTAACACCTCACCCCCAAAGTTACACTCAACATAAGTGAATGAAGATCTTTAATCAGCAGCAAATCTGTAGGTCTTTCTGTCTGGATGCAGTCAAAGGAGGTTCTGTATTCGGGGCGGTTTCAGTTAGACAGGAGGTTACATGAGGAACACGTCACGCCTCACTGTTTATTTATCAACCAAAATGTGTTCTATTCAATACTTTCTTTCAGTAAACATGATTTAACTCTACATTTTTGTAATATAGATTCAAATATTCATCTTTTTCCTCTCTCTCCCTGTTTCTCTGTCTGCCTCTCTGTCTCTCGCTGTCTCACTCTCTCTCTGTCTGTCTCTCTCTCTCTCTCTCTCTCTCTCTCTCTCTCTCTCTCTCTCTCTCTCTCTCTCTCGCTCTCTCTCTCTGTCCGAGTAGGAAGAGTCTGGCAGAGGGTTTAGGAGTCTCGCCCACTCTCTGATCGATCCCAGTCTCCACACAGCCGTGTTTTGCACACACACGCGCACACGCACACACGCACACACACACACGGCCACTTTGCGGTGTGTGAAAATGCTCTGGTGTGGATTGTGCTTGGCCCTGTGGCTCAGCAGCGCGCCGCTCTGGGCTCTTCCTTCCACCAGCATGAAGATCACTCAGGGTGAGTCCGAGTCCACGACGTTTCCTTACTTCACTCTTCCTACGCTCTCTCCCTCTCCGTTGTCCTTTTCAGAAATTCACTTATCTTCTGCATGCTGAGAGTTTCTCCCTGGATAACCTCCCTGCTTTATACCAGAGTTTACACTGTGACCTACTTCAGGAGGAAGAAAATGAAAAGTTTGAGCTTCACTCACAGGCTAACGCAGACTAACCGACCTCGGAGTCGCACACGATTATCTTAATGTACCGGCATTAAAAAACCCAGCAGATAGAAAACTTTCAGGTTTCTTTCATTACTTTCTGGAATAATATAACGTGGTATAAGAGAGTTTTATAGAATCTTTAGTAGGACATGACCGTGATATCCTCAAAGAACTGTTTCAGTATCTGTATCATATCGTCAAATCATCCAAGATTGAATAAAAGTGCTGAGAATATACGTGTGTATGGAGTAGACTCCATCAGAGCTGCTGTAAACTCAAACCTGCTGCAATTCCATATACATATAATAATGCGCTGAAATGACTGAGTATAAACCGACCTGTCTGTGCTTTTAGAACTTTAACCAACTCCGTTTTTTTCTGATTATTTCGCGTGCACTCTGTCCGAATTCAGAACACATTACACACGTGGACAGGTTTAGAGGACGACTGTCAGCTTCTCAAACGCGAACAAACATCCTTTATAATGCGCTTTAAACCCGACGGTCTGTGGGCTGCTCTCTGAGACGTCTGTCTGAACGACTCGCTCGTCATTTCGTGTCCGTTCGCAAAACCTCTCCGTAAAACAAAAGACGTTTTTAAACACAGGTACACGAGTTTCCTTCGCGTTCCAGATCAAACGTTGATACAACCATTTTATTAAGAATCATTTTACACGTCCCGCCTCGCAATAACTACACCTTACCTCCACATGGAATCATTAAAGTGCGGGAGAAATCAGGGTTTTGATTTGTTTTTGTGCATAAAAGTGTGAATACGTTTAACATCTCGCATTTAAAGCATCCTTTTCCACGAGTCGTCCGCCTTAGTTTAGACTTTTTATCTCGTTTATAAAACTGAGCAGCTGAGGGTTAAGTGCTGCTGGGATTTGACCTTCTGATCAGAAGTCCAATGTCTTAACCCCTGACCCATTCCACAGGTATCCCAATTATCCCAATTTCTTCAAGATCGTGAGAAAAAGAAAGTACAACTCTGTTACCCAATTTATAGACTGAGAGTAAATCAGTAGAATGTCCTTAACGTCATTAGCATGGATGGTAGTTAACCATGTACTGTGGATTTTCTCATTCAAGAGCAAACTGCAGCAAATAAACCTGAGACAGTTGGTTAATACATTGTTTGAATACTTAAATGGGTCAATGCTAAATCTTAAATAGATTTAGCATTGATAAAGAATTGTTTTAAGGGCTAAAGACTTCCATGAGCACAATCCTTTCCTGTTTGGAGTCCTACAGCGAGTTGCGTGATACTCCAAATTGCGTCACATTTCTTCAGTGTAAATAAATGGTTGTAATATGATATGAGATGATGTGATGTGATATTACTGTCCGTCTGTAGCTCAGTGTGTTCTTCTTCTTCAACACCAGACACTGTGTTAGATGGGGCACAGAACGGGAGTTGGAGAAGCTTGTTAGAACGCATGTCCTCTGGATTTAAACGTAAACAGATGAAGTCAGTACCACAGTTTTATCCGTAACTCTGTCCTGTTCTTCAGCTCTGCCCTTGCAACTTCCTGACTCGAGTCAGCCTGCCGTCTGTCCGCTCTTTTGGACCGAGTTTGACGGCTACTGCTACCGTTTCTTTCCCCTGAACCGCACGTGGGCCGAGGCCGACCTGTACTGCGCAGAATTCTCCAACGGTCACCGGTCAGGAAAACTCGCCTCCGTACACAGGTAACACCGGGACACGCGGATCATCAAGAGCACGGCTAACGTTTCAGTGCACACGTTATAGAACTGACGTGTGTGTGTGTGTGTGTGTGTGTGTGTGTTTAGTTGGGAGGAGAACGTGTTCGTGTACGATCTGGTGAACAGTCGCGTGCCGGGAATACCGACGGATATCTGGATCGGCCTACACGACCGGAGACAGGTGAAACCTCAGCGCCGGCTTGGAGCGCGGTTTGAGCGCAACAGGGTTCCCGGGGTCATTTTTTAAAATTTGTCATTAGTTACGGTTCGTTTTGGAACAAGGCTGCAGGTGGAAAAAGCAAGACCGCATGTGGTATATTTTTGCATTAGCTGAAAAATAAAATAATCCACGGCCGCCGAGATCTTGCAATTAAAAAAGCAAATAATCGGAAATAAATGTAATTAAACATAGGCTACAGTAAACAAGTGTAACATCAGGTCACGAGAGTGTAAACTAGAAAAGGGGATTACAGAGTGAATAATGTCCTCACCACGCAGTGATAAAACAGCGGAATGCAGATACTGCAACATTAGAAATGCGTGCACACCACAGTGACTCAGGCACAGAAAGAAGCATGGCACTTTTCCAGCTCCAAGAGATTTTTGGGGGAGTTTCAGATCTTTTAGTGGTTAGATCAAGTGGTATTTATCCAAATTCCTCTTTATACATCACTGTACAGTAGGGCTGTTTATTACTATGAGACCTGGCAACCCTTGAATCAAGGCCCTGAATTTGATGCGGGCGGCTACAGGAAGCCAGTGGAGGAGATGAAGAGGGGTGTGATGTGGGTTCTCTTGGGCTGGTTGAAGACGAGACGCGCTGCTGCATTCTGAATCATCTGAAGGGGTTTGATGGAGCTGCCCGGAGGCCCGAGAGTAGTGAGTTGCAGTAGATCAGTTTGAGATAACAAGAGCCTGGACTAGTATCTGTGTAGCCTGTTCGGTGAGGTAGGGTCTGATTTTCTTGATGTTGTACAGGATGAACCTACAGGACCGTGCAGTTGTTGAGATGTGGTCTGTAAAGCCGTCATCAAGAGTCACCCCGAGGGTCCTGGCCGTCCTGGTTGGTTCGAGTGTGGTCGAGCTGAGCTGTACAGTGAGGTTGTGGGTGATTGAGGGACAGGCTGGGATGATGAGAAGCTCAGATTTTGCCAGGTTGAGCTTAAGGTGGTTTTCCCTCATCCAGACCGAGATGTCCGACAGGCAAGCAGAGAAATGTGCAGAGACGGATAGATCGTCAGGCTGGAAGGACAAATAGAGCTGCGTGTCATCAGCATAGCGATGATATGAGAAGCCATGAGACTCAATCACCTGACCTAGAGATGTAGTGTAGATAGAAAAGAGCAGTGGACCCAGAACTGACCCCTGTGGAACGCCAGTTGAAGAGTTGCTGAGATTTAGATACCCTTCCCCTTCCCCTCCATGATACCCTGAAGGATGTGCCTGAGAGATGGGATTCCACCCAGCGCAGAGCCGTTCTGGTGATGTCTAGACCGGAGAGAGCTGACAAGAATATTTGATGATGCACAGTGTGAAAGGTATAAATAAATAACGATAAAGTGCATTTTGACAGGGTCAGTAACGGTAACAGCATGAAATTCAAAGGAAGCAGTGGAGCAAGGGGGACAGAGAGATGTAAATTTCCATGTTTTGGAGAGAAGAAAACCTGTACCGCCCCCTCATCCGCTGGGGCTCGAGCTACTTAACAGAGTGAATGGTGTCCTTTCTGTGTTCTTGCTCAGTGGACTCGAGTAGGAAGACTCACAGGTCTTCACACGAGCTCGGTCTTCACACGATGAGGGCTGACGCTTCATGCGTCGGCATTTCCGAGTTTTAAAGTACTGTGGTGGGAGTGCTTCACCGCTAAGCACTCTTTAGTTACCAAAACAAAGTCTTAAAGAGTGAAAGAGCGACTCTCTAAAATTTCCATGATTCATTCCTCACCCCTTTTTAAATGTCTTTTTGGTCACGTGATACCATTTTGGATGTCTGTTATTGCTAACACAACAAGATCTGTCAAAAATCCTTAAAAAAAAAAACCAAAACAAGCAAACAAACAAAAAAATTTACATCGCTTACTCAATCTTCTGAATCCTCCAGTAAGCACCATCGGGGTCGTTATCCACAAGTGGAAGCAACAACACTCCGTCATCAACCGGCCACGCACAGGAGCTCCTCGCAAGATCTCTGACCAGGGAGTCAGAAGAATAGTCAGAAGAGTAGCGCGAGAGCCAAGGACCACTCAG
>NC_030417.2:39394502-39412002 GCF_001660625.3 Ictalurus punctatus
ATGAAGGACAATAACACGTGTTGAGCTCTATGTGCAGGTGATTTAGTGCTCGAGCTAATTCTGTTTTATTCTGCAAATATTTTCACACCGTATCTTCATGGAAATTTCACCCAAAACCCTGTTTTCATCTGGAATAAACGTGTTAGCTGTGGACACGCAGGGGACGAGAAGAGCTGCTGTGATTGGACACTCATTTTTAAAGGGGACCAGAGGAGCTGATTTGATTGGACAGTCATTCTTAAAGGGGATGAGAGGAGCTGATTTGATTGGACAGTCATTTTTAAAGGGGACCAGAGGAGCTGATTTGATTGGACAGTCATTTTTAAAGGGGATGAGAGGAGCTGATTTGATTGGACACTTGGCATTTTTAAAGGGGACCAGAGGAGCTGATTTGATTGGACACTTGGCATTTTTAAAGGGGACCAGAGGAGCTGATTTGATTGGACAGTCATTTTTAAAGGGGACCAGAGGAGCTGATTTGATTGGACACTTGGCATTTTTAAAGGGGACCAGAGGAGCTGATTTGATTGGACACTTGGCATTTTTAAAGGGAATCAGAGGAGCTGATTTGATTGGACACTTGGCATTTTTAAAGGGGACCAGAGGAGCTGATTTGATTGAACAGTCATTCTTAAAGGGGATGAGAGGAGCTGATTTGATTGGACAGTCATTTTTAAAGGGGATGAGAGGAGCTGATTTGATTGGACAGTCATTTTTAAAGGGGACCAGAGGAGCTGATTTGATTGGACAGTCATTTTTAAAGGCGACCAGAGGAGCTGATTTGATTGGACAGTCATTCTTAAAGGGGATGAGAGGAGCTGATTTGATTGGACAGTCATTTTTAAAGGGGATGAGAGGAGCTGATTTGATTGGACAGTCATTTTTAAAGGCGACCAGAGGAGCTGATTTGATTGGACAGTCATTCTTAAAGGGGATGAGAGGAGCTGATTTGATTGGACAGTCATTTTTAAAGGGGATGAGAGGAGCTGATTTGATTGGACACTTGGCATTTTTAAAGGCGATGAGAGGAGCTGATTTGATTGGACAGTCATTTTTAAAGGGGATGAAAGGAGCTGATTTGATTGGACAGTCATATTTAAATGGGATGAGAGGAGCTGATTTGATTGGACAGTCATTTTTAAAGGCGATGAGAGGAGCTGATTTGATTGGACACTTGGCATTTTTAAAGGCGATGAGAGGAGCTGATTTGATTGGACAGTCATTTTTAAAGGGGATGAAAGGAGCTGATTTGATTGGACAGTCATATTTAAATGGGATGAGAGGAGCTGATTTGATTGGACAGTCATTTTTAAAGGGGATGAAAGGAGCTGATTTGATTGGACAGTCATATTTAAAGGGGATGAGAGGAGCTGATTTGATTGGACACTTGGCATTTTTAAAGGGGACCAGAGGAGCTGATTTGATTGGACAGTCATTCTTAAAGGGGATGAGAGGAGCTGATTTGATTGGACAGTCATATTTAAATGGGATGAGAGGAGCTGATTTGATTGGACAGTCATTTTTAAAGGCGATGAGAGGAGCTGATTTGATTGGACAGTCATTTTTAAAGGCGATGAGAGGAGCTGATTTGATTGGACAGTCATTTTTAAAGGGGATGAGAGGAGCTGATTTGATTGGACAGTCATTTTTAAAGGGGATGAGAGGAGCTGATTTGATTGGACACTTGGCATTTTTAAAGGGGATGAGAGGAGCTGATTTGATTGGACACTTGTTTTTAAATCACAAATGGACCCCATGGTGTGGAACTGAAAGCAACAGCCACATTATTACTGATTAATTTCCAAATACATAAAAAAAACAGTCAGCTGATTAACAGAAGCGACGGCACCTCCTATAACAGCAGCAGGAGGAGGAGGAGGAGGAGGAATGATCCCGCTGCGCTCAGCCCGAGTGGAGCCGATGATGAGGTTATTAAGTTCTCCATGACGGTAGTATCAGTGTGATAAAGAACAACCGCTGAACACTTTCTCCGCAGTCCACCTTTCTGAATAAAGTCCACGAACACCAGAGTAGAACACGAGTCGGCTCCAGAACCCACCGTCCATTCAGATCACCGCAGTTCTTATTTACCCTTCCAGTGAAGCCCCGCCCATTAAATGGTCCACACTTCCTGCCTCCACCAATCGGCATGCCGCGTGAGGATCACGTGACCTCGAGCGAGGCGGGAGAGACACGGTCACACTCGGCGCGTGAGCGCAGGCTGTGCCACTGTTCCACGGGCGTACGCTGGGAACGCAGCAGACGCCGCCAGTGCGTGGTCTCCGCCGGCCCCGTGGAGAACTGACCAATCACGATGCGGCCCACGAAGTCGTTGCTGCTCTTCATGTTGTGGCCGTAAACTAGAGACAAGACGAGAGCAGAAAATACTTCAACTGACAGGAAAGTTTGAAACGTTCATTTATAGATTTTATATTTATGAGCTTTAAAAGCTCTTAGAGCCTCAATGACAAGGAAATACGCTACAAAATACAATCGTAATCGGTTCATTTCTCCGAGTAAAATTAAGTGATTAAGTGCCGAGAGAACAGCAACGTTTTCACACAAGTGCCTTAACCACTTCACCAAATTCGGAATGAACTGAAAGTCTGTGTGTAAGCGCAGCAGGTCCGGCACTCCATCCTGCGCACACGTCACCATTTATACTACAGCTTGATTCATTGGTGCGTACGGGTCGCTCTCGGGGCAGTATAAAAATATTAAAAGGCTAAATATCTGTCATCAACTAGGACTATTCATGCAGCCATGTAGCGTCAATACACAGACTCCTATTAGAGCCATTTCAGGCACGCGCCGTCTTCTCGTTCACAGATCATCGTATTAGTCTTCATTTTTATTTTTCAGTATCCTTTTGATTTTACGTTACATCACATTACGTCCGATGGCAAAAAAAAACACGCTATTTCGTCCTCCGGTCCACATTTTTGGGTTTAAAGGCGAGTGTTTGTGTTTCAGAACCAGCGATGTGGACGCTGTTGAAAACCCGTCTCAGGACGACACGCAGGTGATTTTAATAATCTGACAGAGGAGCTCAGAATTTCCACTTAAGCAGCCGCGTAACCCGACTCTCAACACCAGGAACTTTCTCCATGTAAACAATGACGTTACTTTTGGACTTTTGACGCACCCTAACCCTAACCCTAACCCTAACCGCTAACCCTAACCCCAACCCTAACCCTCACCCTAACCCTCACCCTAACCCTAACCTTAACCCTAACCCTAACCTTAACCCTAACCCTAACCCTAACCCTAACCTTAACCCTAACCCTCACCCTCACCCTAACCCTAACCCCCTAACCCTAACCGCTAACCCTAACCCCAACCCTCACCCTCACCCTAACCTTAACCCTAAAACCCTAACCTTAACCTTAACCCTCACCCTCACCCTAACCCTCACCCTCACCCTCACCCTAACCCTCACCCTAACCCTAACCCTAACCCTCACCCTAACCCTAACCCTAAAACCCTAACCCTAACCTTAACCCTAACCCTAACCCCCTAACCCTAACCCCAACCCCAACCCTCACCCTCACCCTAACCCTAACCTTAACCCTAAAACCCTAACCTTAACCCTCACCCTCACCCTAACCCTCACCCTCACCCTAACCCTAACCCTAAAACCCTAACCCTAACCTTAACCCTAACCCTAACCCCCTAACCCTAACCGCTAACCCTAACCCCAACCCCAACCCTCACCCTCACCCTAACCTTAACCTTAACCCTAAAACCCTAACCTTAACCTTAACCCTCACCCTCACCCTAACCCTCACCCTCACCCTAACCCTCACCCTCACCCTAACCCTAACCCTAACCCTCACCCTAACCCTAACCCTAAAACCCTAACCCTAACCTTAACCCTAACCCTAACCCCCTAACCCTAACCGCTAACCCTAACCCCAACCCCAACCCTCACCCTCACCCTAACCCTAACCTTAACCCTAAAACCCTAACCTTAACCCTCACCCTCACCCTAACCCTCACCCTCACCCTAACCCTAACCCTAAAACCCTAACCCTAACCTTAACCCTAACCCTAACCCCCTAACCCTAACCGCTAACCCTAACCCCAACCCCAACCCTCACCCTCACCCTAACCTTAACCCTAAAACCCTAACCTTAACCCTCACCCTCACCCTAACCCTAACCCTCACCCTCACCCTCACCCTAACCCTCACCCTAACCCTAACCCTAAAACCCTAACCCTAACCTTAACCCTAACCCTAACCTTAACCCTAACCCTCACCCTCACCCTAACCCTCACCCTCACCCTAACCCTAACCCCCTAACCCTAACCGCTAACCCTAACCCCAACCCTCACCCTCACCCTCACCCTCACCCTAACCCTAACCCTCACCCTCACCCTCACCCTAACCCTCACCCTAACCCTAACCCTAAAACCCTAACCCTAACCTTAACCCTAACCCTAACCTTAACCCTAACCCTCACCCTCACCCTAACCCTCACCCTCACCCTAACCCTAACCCCCTAACCCTAACCGCTAACCCTAACCCCAACCCTCACCCTCACCCTAACCTTAACCCTAAAACCCTAACCTTAACCTTAACCCTCACCCTCACCCTAACCCTAACCCTCACCCTCACCCTCACCCTAACCCTAACCTTAACCCTAAAACCCTAACCTTAACCCTCACCCTCACCCTAACCCTCACCCTCACCCTAACCCTAACCCTAAAACCCTAACCCTAACCTTAACCCTAACCCTAACCCCCTAACCCTAACCCTAAGAGCTTCAGGAGATGAATTCTCCTCAAGCAAATGCAAAAAGAAAATAAATAAAAGGCGCTTTGTGCTTTTTCATTTCCTGAATATAAAGGAGGAAGGCCTTCCATCCCTTCGTAGTGAACGAGGGACAAGGGAACTGGTTAGCGCTCCCTGGATTTGAGCGGGAAAAAGCACGAATCCTTCAGAGCGATGTGTAATAGGTGTAAAAGCAAGAACAAGCAACTAAAGAGTAACGACAGAGATAATCAACGTAGAACCGCGGATCCGAATTGCACAGTGATGGCGCCGAATCATTCGCGATCCCGGAGGAAGGATAATGTACGGGTACGCCGTAGCAACAGTGACGTCACAGATGTCGCACATTTTTCACGGTTAAATCCTGCCAGTCCCACACCATACGTATATAACGGCTCAAGAACGCAGTGATAACACGCTGTAATGCGTTTATAAACCACCGCACACTCTGGAATAAAGATTTCTTTAAGGCATTACAGTTTTGCTTGTAATGATTTTATGTATTATACGGCGTGTTTATAGCCTTGTAAAGCCCTGTAGAGCACATTATTATCACTAAAACCAATCAAATTCAGCTCCAGTTTGACGAGTGCGCTACGTTCAGTCCTACACACACCAAGCTTTTTCAATTCAATTCAGTTTTATCTGTACGGCGCTTTTTATAACAGACATCGTCTCAAAGCAGCTTTACAGAAACATCAACACGGTGTACAGATATTAAAGGTGCGAATTTATCCCAACTGAGAGAGACACTGAGTGGAGACGGTGGAGAGGAAAAACTCCCTGAGATGTTAAGAGGAAGAAACCTTGAGAGGAACCGACTCAGAAGGAACCCGTCCTCATCTGGGTAACAACAGATAGTGTGAAAAAGTTCATAAAGTCCCACGTTTTATTAAAATTAGAACTGAATTTACAAAAGAAATGCTCTTTCAATCGTTGTGAACGTTCACGGTACGACGTTCTGATCATCTTTCTTGTGTTTATTCATTTTTAAAATAAACATAAAAAATGTTAAGGAAAAAACTATTCACAGGCCTCATAACACACTCAGAGTGCGGCTGGGTTTGTTCGGGATCGCCGACACGGCGTGTTATTAACACTACTTATAATGCATTACGCCAGCAATTCATAACTTGTAATACGTGTGTAATATAATGGAGTGCTTCATGGTTATAGTGCGTTATAAATACGACCCTAGTAGAAAGCGTTACTGAGGATTTTTATTGTTTGATTTAAAAGACAGAACCACAGAGGCGGAAGGAAGTCCGTGAGGAAACGACTCCTCTGACGAATTCGTCGCCAAGCAACAGCAGCGCTCGAAGAATCCATCCCCTCGAGAGCGCCCAGCCTCCAGAGACAGCCGCTAGACATCTCCGCTCATCTTCACATTTTATATCAAAGACGGTCGGGAAAAAAAATCTCCCATGAGGCTTTGACACGGTCTCTCTCACCACGTGGACGTTTACAAATGCTTTTTTTTAAACACGCACACGTCTGCCTCGATGTTATGCGAGCCTCAGACATGACGGACTGTGAGAGCGTGTAATACAGTCACGTCTCTGGGAGAGGTCCGGAGGGAGCGGGCGAGGGTGCGGCGCCGGTTCTGGTCACTCGTGTGAGGTCGAGGTGACGCGTCTCTGCCCTGACGTCAGGACTGGCATGGGTTCTTATTCAACAGCAGGAAGAGACGGAGGAACCAGACGCAGGCCGAGGACGTTCCTGTTAGCGATGTCTGAACCACACCTTGTTCCCTATGTAGCGCAGTCTGTTGTAGTGAACACAACTCAGCGCGAGGTCACTGACAAATCCAGTGATTTGATACAAGCTACATGATGATGATGATGATGATGATGAGGGAGAAATATTTGTGATGGTGCTCGCTCTCAGAGAAAAGGTACCACGCTCGAGCATTACACGTCACGCTGATGATTATTTTTTACACGAGCGGACTTGTAGCCGGTCTGACGGCGTTAGTTTGATGGTGAGTGTGCAGGAGTGTGAAGCGCTACAGGGAGCAGGACGGCCTGATGGGAGACAGATTCGGCCAGAACACCACGTCTGTTTCCACTCACCACATCACACACACCAGACAGCGTACAGCAGGGAAAGGGCATCATTAACACTGATTACCACTGCTGAGGGAGGGGGAGAGAGAGGGAGAGAGAGGGAGAGAGAGGGAGAGAGAGGGAGAGAGAGATAAGCAGACAGACAGACAGAGGGAAAAAGAAAGAGAGACAGAGAGAGAGAGGGGGAGGGAGAGAGACAGAGAGAGACAGAAAGAGAGGGAGGGAGAGAGAGAGTGGGGTGGGAGAGAGACAGGAGAGAGAGATAAACAGACAGACAGACAGAGGGAAAGAGAAAGAGAGACAGAGAGAGAGGGAGGGAGGGAGAGAGAGACAGAGAGACTGGGAGGGAGGGAGGGAGAGAGAGACAGAGAGAGAGACAGAGAGACTGGGAGGGAGGGAGGGAGAGAGAGACAGAGAGAGAGACAGAGAGAGAGGGAGGGAGAGAGAGACAGAGAGAGAGGGAGGGAGGGAGAGAGAGACAGAGAGAGACAGAGAGAGTGGGAGGGAGGGAGAGAGAGACAGAGAGAGACAGAGAGAGTGGGAGGGAGGGAGAGAGACAGGACAGAGAGATAAACAGACAGAGGGAAAGAGAAAGAGACAGAGAGAGAGGGAGGGAGAGAGAGACAGAGAGAGACAGAGAGAGAGGGAGGGAGAGAGAGACAGAGAGAGACAGAGAGAGAGAGGGAGGGAGGGAGGGAGGGAGGGAGGGAGAGAAACAGGAGAGAGAGATAAACAGACAGACAGACAGAGGGAAAGAGAAAGAGAGACAGAGAGAGAGGGAAAGAGAGACAGACAGAAAGCCAGACAGACAGACAGAGAGAGACAGACACAAAGAGGAAGCGAGACAGACAGACAGACAGAGGAAGAGAGAGAGACAGAGAGAGGAGGGAGGGAGAGAAAGAGAAAGAAATATAGGCAGAGAGAGAGAGAGAGAGAGAGAGAGAGAGAGAGAAACAGAGAGGAGGGAGAAAGAGACAGCCAGAGGGGAAAAATGTAACTATTCTCCGTAGGGCAGGAAGGTTCTAGCAGGGGGGCGTGGCATGTGGGCGTGGCATGTGGGCCTGGCACATGAGCATGGCAGGAGAGCAGCGTGCCCAGCAGCTTCCTCTGTTCATGTGGACTACAAAGAGCTGCAATAAAACACCACATGCTGCGCACCTTCAGTCTCACCCCCAGTCCCCAGCGTTCCTTCTTTTTTCTTTCATTCTTTCTTTCTTTAATCTGTCTTTCTTCCCCATCTTTCCTTCTGCTTTATTTATTTCATTTTGAACAGTAAATTACTTGATGTGGTGGATCCACAAACAATAGAATAAAAAACGTATGTAAGGATGCAACTTCAAACCACCCCTAACCTAAACTCCGCCCCCTTTCCCTCAGTAATCTGCCATTGCAAAGCCCTACATTTGCATATTTCAACCTGATTGGCTTTTATATTTGATGACATAACAACGCTTCCCTGTCATGTGTCTGTAGTGAACCAAAATCCAACAATAAACTATTTTTTATAAAGTTTGTGATGTTTAATGCATTTTGGATAAACAGGGTAAAAAAGTAAGAGCCTGAAATACGTCATCAGAAGCAGCTCCAGAATATCAGGGGAAATGTAGACATGTGCAAGGTTTTAGAACTAAATTATTTCCTTTTGAGGCATTTTGAATAATGAACTTGATTTCAGGTGTGAAACATGAAGGCTACAAAAAAATGATGGAAAGTCGGATGAGCCGCACAAAAAAACAATATTTTAGCTACTAGAAATAAAGTCTGAGCCCGATTTCCTCTGTGCTTTCTTTTCAGAAAGAAATGCATTCATTAAGTCCAATTAAATTCAGTCAGGTTGGCGTTTGAAATAAAAGGTAACGAGCGCTTTCTTGCAGCGGAGCAGTCTCACGGCGTGTGTCCACGTCTGACGGAGATCTTCTCCCCGTGCTGGACGGATAAGACTGCCAGGGAAAAAAAGAGTGTCCCCATTTTTTGAAGCCAATTAAAGAAAGCAGCGAGACATTTCTCTCACTTTTCTGTTCCTGTGCCGAGGTCGAGGGGAAGCCGAGAGATGTGTAATTAAAGAGAGAATCGGCTCAGATGTCTGGGAATTCGAGTTCCTGTCAGAGACGACCCATAATCAGAGCTGGAATTTGGTTCAATTAAATACTGTTAGGAGTGTGTGTGTGTGTGTGTGTGTGTGTGTGTGTGTGTGTGTGTGTGTGTGTGTGTGTGTGTTTACCTGTGAACACAAGGCTAACCTCGCTCAGTTCCTCATGAGGCACCCGGAAGCTGAAGGACTCGTTGAAGTAGGGGTCGATGGTTCCCCTCATACACGACGTCTTCTTGGTCTTCACCAGCTTCAGTCCTGCCACCAGCTGAACTTTCACAAAGGGATCTGACACCGAAACCAATCGGACAGATTCACATTTTTAAGAAGGTGTGAGAAGGTGTGAGAAGGAGTGAGAAGGTGTGAGATGGAGTGAGATGGAGTGTGAAGGTGTAATAATGAGTGAGAAGGAGTGAGAAGGTGTGAGAAGGAGTGAGAAGGTGTGAGAAGGAGTGAGATGGAGTGAGATGGAGTGTGAAGGTGTAATAATGAGTGAGAAGGAGTGAGAAGGTGTGAGAAGGAGTGAGAAGGTGTGAGAAGGAGTGAGATGGAGTGAGATGGAGTGAGATGGAGTGAGATGGAGTGAGATGGAGTGTGAAGGTGTAATAATGAGTGAGAAGGAGTGAGAAGGAGTGAGAAGGTGTGAGAATGTGTTAAGATAGATTTGTGTGACGTAAGTTCACGTAAATCAGGCCGTCACTCACACACATTAACACACTGGGGCGATTTTAAAGTCACTGAAACTGCCTAGTTCCATGTTGTTGTTTTGGAGGTTGGAGGAAACCGGCGAACCCTGCGCTCTCAAAAAGCTCTCATTTACATGTCGGCTCCACCCCTGACTTTGCACTTGACGTGATTTGTATGCAATCGGTGTTAGTCTCTCACAAACCTTCACTCAGGTACACACACTTAGACAATTTATCCATCTGTACGCATGTTTGTCTCTTTAATCAGAATGTTAGCAAATCAGGCTACGCACTATACACAGAAAATATTACCTCCATTTTCCCGCCAATTTAGCCAATTTTCCCACCCACTAGCTAACTATCACATGACAGCTACCGGCCAGTAAGGGTGAAGGCTAACACGTGCTCCCTCTGAGACACGTGAAGCCAGCGGTGGGATCTTTTCGAACTACAGTGCGGCGTAATACACTCTAAGGAAAGCGCTATCTGCCCTCTTCCGCATACACAAGCTCACAGATGCCCACGATTGGCTAGTGTCACTGTGATTTAACAGGAGACAGATTACGCCCCTCCCACCCAGAGACAGCAGTTTTGTTGATTTTATCTGAGCATTGGTTTTGTGGTTCGCGCCTATTCCGCTTTTCCAAATGACTGGTTATGTATTATCCTCATGTGGTGTCACTTTCACCTGCACTGACCGTCGCTATGGATACCGACTACGAGTCTTGGATTTACCCAAACAAAGCCAACGCTGAGCATACACACACTTGCGTCCTGCGTCAGCGTGTTCCCCCGATCGTATTAACGCCGAAACGGACCAACATCTGGAAGACTGAAGGTCTGTCCATCCAAAATGCAACGATTTTAAATTCTGCCATTAAAAAAAGTAGTAAAGGTTAAAATCCTCCTAAATTACAGTAGCTACAGCGGGCGAACCCTCAGCGCCTCCAGCTGTCGGTTCATATCACAGACTGAGCGAGTGGAAACCGTGACGAGAGGAACGAGGACGTACCTGAACCCTGGCACATGTCGGTCTGGAGCAGCTGTTTGGCTCTGATGACGTCTACGTTGAGTCGGCCGGCGCTCGGCAAGTAGTTTAAGGACAGCAGCAGTTCCCCGAGTTCGAGTTCATTCTGTACAACACACACACACACACACACACACACACACACACACACACACACACAGTTATAAATCCACACGTTGACTGAGAACCGAGACACGACGTCCTTCTGACACTCATCACCATTTTAATGGAAAATATTATTAATTATTCCCCGGACTTTACAGCTGCTCCAAAACAGCTTCACAGAAACCGGATAGTGACCCCGTTAGTCTGGTGGAATTTGGTTTATCTCGAGATAGTTGTTTAGCCAGATTCGATTTCTGACTCCTGATGATCGAAGACGTGAAATCAAAACCCTAGTGGAGTCATGTCGATCGACACGGCGACCATTTCAAAGAAATGAATCACGCGAATGTTTAAGTGAAATGCTTTGCGCGGTAATGTCAGGGTCATGAGAAACATTTGAGGCACTATGGCATAATTTACATCGACCTTTAAAAAAAAAATATTCACACTTAGTAAATGTCGTATTTAACCCGGCAAACATGAGCTTCTGCAAAAGTATTCCCTGCCCTCTAGTGGTAGAAATTTACACTTGCACTGACTCCGCCCACTGTTGACACTTTTGGGTAGAAACGATGTCTATAAGGCAAACATGAAAAATGTTATTTTGCTCATGCGATGGAGAGAAAACTGCAGCGTGGACAGTTGGAGTATGGAGCCTGAGCCTTTTAGAAACTCCACCTCTTTTCCTAACAGAGAGCGTTGCGTCTCGCTCAGACAGAGACCCTCGACTCAATGGTGAATAAATGTAAATGGTCAGACCTGTGAGCTGGGCACGAGAGCCTTCCACCAGTGTCCCCCCTTCACCAGGTCCACCTCGCTGAGCGGGAGCGTGACTTTTCCGATGACGCAGTGGCGTGAGAACTTGTCGAAGTCCAGGACGGAGAGCAGCAGCGTCCGGCGCTGGGCCTCGAGGAAGGGCAGCTCGAAGGTGAAGCGCTCCTCGAACACAGGGTTCTGTGTCTTGCGCTTGACGCCGGTCTGCCGCGAGTTCTTGTGGTCGGGCAGGAGGCTCATCTTGACGTAGGGGTTGGAGTGAGCCACGCCCGCGCCGGGAGGAGGCAGGTCCCGAGCCTCGATCACACGCACGATCAGCTGGCAGTGAACGAGGTCGTACTGCGTGCTGAAGTGCAGGAGGCCGAGCTGGTAGCGCAGCAGGAGCTCCTCGTCGCTCAGAGAGTCCACGTCGTCTCCGCCGGACTCGGACGAGTAGAGCCGCGGCTCCAGCTTCCGGAAATAATCGTCCGAAGGAGGCTGGGGTTTGCGCAGCGGCTGAACCGCCTCCTTCCTCGGGGACAAGGCCCAGAATTCAATGGGCTTCGTGTCCACCAGCGGGGAGCTGGGACGCCGCGAATCCAGACCTGAGACGCAGAAGACAATTTGACATTCACTACAATCCAATCCTCTAATAATAATAATAATAATAATAATTAAACTTCTAATCGTGCAGATATTTAATTTTTCATCCACAGTCCTGATTAAAGATCCTAAAGTCGGTCTAGAACATTTTTCAAAGTCAGATGAGACCCGTTTCATGTGTGAAGTTTGTTTCTAGCTACAAGGCTAACGGAGGCTAATTAACTTAAATCCCCTCATCACACAGTCACCTTAACCTAACGGTTTATCTACAACATATAAAATATCAGAATAAATCTATCAACCAAAAACTATTTTCTCGTTCGAATCGTTTCTACAAGTACGAGCTCCGCCTTCTGACTTTAGACCACGCCCCCTAATGAGCTCTTTGCTGTCCTTTTGTCCACGTTTATAGAAAACCGTGTGTGTGTTTGACAACTAAGTCTGTCTGAGACACCGAACATCTCCACAAAGCCGTTGCCACGGTGGGAGAAGTTACACACACACACACACACACACACACACACACACACACACACACACACACACATATTTAGTGCACCATGCTAAACTGGAGACTATATGCTTCCATTACATGTTAGCAACATTAGCATAGTAGCTCATTATAAATGTAAAGGACGTGTTTGGCCTAACTGTAACTTCAGTGCACAGTAACAGGGACGTACTGGACAGCTGGCGTGCGAGGCTGAAGGTGGAGCGAGAGTTCTCCGAGCCGGACCCCCGGCTGCTGGGACTGGTGCAGCTCGGACTGCTGCTGCCCGCGGCGTCGCCGTGGGCCGCATGGACCTGATCACGAGACCCCAGGTGAGAGTCTGACTCTTTCTCGTCGTTACAGTCGTTAACACTGAAAAAGAACGAGAGACGTTTTAATCCTCTTACACCGCGGCAACGTGTACGTTCCATCCATTTATAGTTACACTTAATATCGCCACACATCCTCAAAACAAGTTCGTTCCTGTTCTCACAGCTATAAACCTTCCATCCCTCACAGCCTCCCTTTTGTCTCGCTCAAAAAAGGTAAAAACCCCCATGCAGCTAGTCATGTTACCGAGAAACCTGGTACCCTGCTAGAAAAAAAGGTTCTTCAAGAGGTCTTGTATAACGAAGGGTTCTTAGCTTCCAAAAAAAAAAAGGTTGTACGAAAAGGAACCTTTTTTGACAGAGAACCGTTCTGTCGTAGGGTTCTACAGAGAGCCTGTAACGTACAGCTGAAGAACACGTAAGCGTTCTAGATGTTTTAAAGGTGTGTCTGTAACTGCGCTCAAATCACTGCCAAACATTCACGACTGGATTGAGTCTCCTGGGCGATCGAGTGAAGGTCGAGTGAAGGGATCAGACCTGTACTGCCAGCTCGTCAATAAAATAAGCCACGCCCCCGTGCGGGGACTGTTGTGATGTCACTCATGCTGAGCACTCGTGGTGAGTGAAGTCTAAGATGCTATAAACTCAAGCATGAAGATAAAACAGTGTAAAAATACACCATCGATATTCCGTTAGTCGCAAATCACTTCCTGTGTTGGTGTATTACAGCGAGTCATGTGACCAGCGTCACGTGACTAGGAGCGCTATAGTACGATGCAGTATAGAAGGGAAAATATCAGCTATTGTACGTTTAGATGGTGTGTGCGTGGAGTTTCCATTTCACGCAACACGTTGGCACTTTTTTGCGTTGTTATGTCCAAGTACCGATCTCAATCTCAGTCCCAAAGTGACGACACCATGCACGCTGATCAAGGTAATAATAATAATAATAATAATAATAATACGGGTAATAACGCATTGCTGAAAGAAAGTTGGAGCATTTGTTAGAATCAGGGAACACAATTAATCAGTGAAGTCTGTAGAAGCAACAGGCGATGAGTGAAATGACTGAAATCACATTCAGCAGGCGGATATAATTATAACAATAATCATTGAAAAAAAGAAGTCCATTTTTCTGTGCGTGAATTAGCAAACGAGTCCGGGCCAGAGTGCAACTTTCCACATTAATATCCCGCCCCGGAGCTCGTCTAACAGCCGTGGCTAATTTTATTGTGTTTCCCTGCAGGAATAAATATCCTGTTTCGGTTATTTCTTTGGCGAGGCCTGACTGCGAGGACTTCCCTTAGGGATCATCAAGGACCCTCTGTGTCCATGACTACAGCGCAATGAGAGAGATAGTTGTCACGGCAACAGAGCAATCTAAAACACATGGCCTCAGAAGGTCGGCGGGAGGAGGGTGGGGGTGGAGTCGAGGGGGAGCTGGAGGACTGGCGGATGCGGCTCATGATTACTCCTGGAAATTCAGCGGATATTGAGCGATCGGTTCAGACGCAGCCAGCGTGCAAGACCCGTGTGCAAAACCCTGCGATTACCCAGCAGCCCCCGGGAGACATCTGTCCGTGGAGAAAAACAAAGCAGGACTGACATTTCACAACACAACGCAAGCGCTTGATTAGAGACGGTGACGAAAACCCGTAGACTCGGACTGATCAGACCAAACCTTCACTCGTTTGCTCGTTCAGACTCACGTATAAACAAACACACGCCCAAACACCCCCACAAGCATGACGCGAGTCATACGCCGCCTGACCGCAATGAGTCACTACACATCACGTTACATTTCCCTGATAATACAGACCGGTGACCCAGCTGTGTTTCTGAAATAATTACTGAAGCATGCGCTTTAATCCGACGAGTCCGAGACGCTTCGCCGAGCAGCCAGACACGTCCACCACATCGCTGAAGTTCGGAAGAATCACAGAAAAATATATACATTTATACATAAAAACATCACCTGCAATATGCAAACATTCTATTAAAAAAAAAAGAGTTCACACTGGAGATGTATGAGGTCATAAAGAATTCATGTCTGCATTACATAGCGCTTATAACGAGGTTTCTTAGTAAAGTTGTCTACGGTTATAAGAGAACAATGGGTGTTGCGATGGTGTGAGGTTATAAAAAGTTCATAATAACTGCTGTGTGACATGTCGTAAGGGGTTTATAAAGGGTTTAGGAGTTCATGAAGGGGTCATATGGGCATTATATGAGGTCATGACGAGTTCACAGACATAATTTAAAAGAAGGATATCTGCGTATTGTGATGGTATGAGCTCACAGGAAGTCCTCACTGACGTGTGTGAGGTTATAAGGAGCTTATATAGACACCGAATGAGTTTATAAGATGATTATATGGGTCTTGCGTTTGTATGAGGTTATGACATGTCGATATTGGGCACTGTGTGAGGTTATATGTAGTTTATATGGGAATGGAAATGGTATACGGTATCGAAAGGTCCGTGTAGGAGTTGTGTTAGGTTAATAAGGGTTCATATGGGCATGGTATGAGATTAGAACATACGTTGTGTGAGCTAGGAGATTACACCTTTTGCTTATAAAGGGTTCATATGAGTGTTGCGTTAGGGTGTAGGCTTCATAGTTGGCATTTCACCAGGTGGTGAAGGATTTGTATGGGTGTTGTTGAGTTGTAAATGGTTTACATAGGCACACTGTGAGGTTATAAGACTTAATATGGGTGTTACACGAGTATTAGATGATACAGGGTTCCTTTTGGGTATTGTGTGAGGTTGTAAATGGCTGATATGAGGACAGGGATGATCTAGAGGCATGAAGGGTTCATATCTACATGTTATGAGTTTATAGCAAGCACAATACAGATGCGGTATATACAGTAGTTCTACACGGATATAGGTGTTGCGATGGTATAAGGATTATAAGAAGTTCATCCCGGGCATTGTGTGAGGGTATAAAGGGTTCATAAGGACCGTTTATGAAATGAAAGAGTTCATATAAAGGGTTGCTGTAGTGTTGTGTGAGGTTATGATGTGTTTGTACGGTGATACGTGCTCCAGTCGGTGTTCTATGCTGTTATACACGTACTGCGTGGTGATGATCCGAGGATTAAAGCTGTACTTACAGCCAGGAGGGCGTCTGTGCTGGAAACGGCCCCAGAATCTCCACTTCCTCCTCAGTGGTCTGACAGCAGCTACATTCCCAACACCAGTGCCAACACGCCCGACACGACCAGCGGCACAGCAGGAGATCCGTCAGAGTAGACAGCAGACCCTGAGGAGAATCACCACACCACAGACACCACTCAGGGATCCCGAAACTCCGCGCTAACTCCTGCACAACAAAGCATCGTAGCCTCGCAGTGGTGCTCTAGTTTTTTACAGTGTGGAAGCTACCTGCTACCCGATACTGTGTGAATTTCAAATATTTACTAGACATACCGCATACTAAAGATGAGTCCAGAGTTGAGATGCAGTAAGTGTGCAGAAATGTTTACCATCACTTGGATCAAGTGCTATTTTATAGGCAGGTGGAAGCCATTCTGTTAAACGAATCCCAAACTGCGGTGATTACAGCGATAATTACAACTAGGAGTATTCATTCAGCAATATACTAAACTCCTATGAGCTTTATGTCAACGCTCGCCGTCTTCTCTTTCATATATCATCACAATCAGTATTATTCTACCAGACGTTAGTGTCAGATCCGTTTCGGACGCGTACACTCAAGAAATATCTGGAAAACCTGAAGGTGTGACCTACACTCTGTTAATTAATTGAATAAAAGGTATTTAATCATCTGAATGAGGAGCTCCACTTAAGCAGGCGCGTAACCCGACTCTGAATACCAGGAACTTTCCCAGCTTAAGTACTGTACTGACGTAACGTCACCGTCCGACAGATTTGTAGTATGAAAACTGTCCGGTTTGTAAGAATCGAACGCGGTTCGTCCAAATGACGGTTTGTACAGACTTTTCTGCATAAAATATTAATCAGTGTCCGGCTCTCGGTAAGGAGAAAAGCCTCGGGGAGTCTCAGAGAGCTTCTGATTAAGATTTCGTTTTTGAGCTTCAGCCGTGGTGTGTGAGTCATCGCCTCGCTCTGCCGCGACACGGCCGCCCGGTCCCCGGAGCGCAGACGTGATTTAGTGCCGCTGCGCTCCGGCTAAACAAACAGCTTATGAACGCAGGTAGGCAATAAAGACGATCCGAACCGTCACAGAGACAGGAAGTGGAGCTGCGCTCGGGCCGAGGTGCAGGGTTCAGACCTCGAATCGAAAAGGCCAGCTATTTTCTGCTCGATTTCATCCGAGTGATTCTCATCACGCCGAGGCAGCGAGGCGATCCACCGAGGCCACGATTGCTCCATCAAGAAATGCTGATTGGGTGCAAGAACATGGCGTGCGCGAGGGGAAATGATAAGGAGTGAGGAAATTAACAAACGACCTTTTGGACCGCGTGTGTAACGCAGACGTGGGAAGAATTTACGGCGTTGGTTCGTGTGTCTGCGTAAACGTGCGTGCCGGTTTAACTTCAGCGGGGTTTACTGTGACTCCTACCTCGTTGACGGGTTCCAGCTGTCCTTT
>NC_030417.2:39419502-39424502 GCF_001660625.3 Ictalurus punctatus
GTCTCTCAGTGTCCGGGTCTCAGTGTCCGGGTCTCAGTGTCCGGGTCTCTCAGTCTCCGGGTCTCAGTTTCCGGGTCTCAGTGTCCGGGTCTCTCAGTGTCCGGGTCTCAGTGTCCGGGTCTCTCAGTGTCCGGGTCTCTCAGTGTCCGGGTCTCTCAGTCTCCGGGTCTCAGTGTCCGGGTCTCAGTGTCCGGGTCTCAGTGTCCGGGTCTCTCAGTGTTCGGGTCTCTCAGTCTCCGGGTCTCAGTGTCCGGGTCTCAGTGTCCGGGTCTCAGTGTCCGGGTCTCTCAGTCTCCGGGTCTCTCAGTCTCCGGGTCTCAGTGTCCGGGTCTCAGTGTCCGGGTCTCTCAGTGTCCGGGTCTCTCAGTGTCCGGGTCTCTCAGTTTCCGGGTCTCAGTGTCCGGGTCTCTCAGTCTCCGGGTCTCTCAGTCTCCGGGTCTCTCAGTCTCCGGGTCTCTCAGTGTCCGGGTCTCAGTGTCCGGGTCTCTCGGTGTCCGGGTCTCTCAGTGTTCGGGTCTCAGTGTCCGGGTCTCAGTGTTCGGCTGTCAGTGTTCGGGTCTCTCAGTGTCTGGGTCTCTCAGTGTCCGGGTCTCTCAGTGTCCGGGTCTCTCAGTGTCCTGGTCTCAGTGTCCGGGTCTCAGTGTTCGGCTGTCAGTGTTCGGGTCTCTCAGTGTCCGGGTCTCTCAGTGTCCGGGTCTCTCAGTGTCCGGGTCTCTCAGTGTTCGGGTCTCAGTGTCCGGGTCTCTCAGTGTTCGGGTCTCAGTGTTCGGGTCTCTCAGTGTCCGGGTCTCAGTGTTCGGCTGTCAGTGTCCGGGTCTCAGTGTCCGGGTCTCAGTGTCCGGGTCTCTCAGTCTCCGGGTCTCTCAGTCTCCGGGTCTCAGTGTTCGGGTCTCAGTGTTCGGGTCTCAGTGTCTGGGTCTCTCGGTGTTCGGGTCTCTCGGTGTTCGGGTCTCAGTGTCCGGGTCTCTCGGTGTTCGGGTCTCTCGGTGTTCGGGTCTCAGTGTTCGGGTCTCAGTGTCTGGGTCTCTCGGTGTTCGGGTCTCAGTGTTCGGGTCTCAGTGTCTGGGTCTCTCGGTGTTCGGGTCTCTCAGTGTTCGCGTCTCAGTGTCCGGGTCTCTCAGTGTTCGGCTGTCAGTGTTCGGGTCTCTCAGTGTTCGGGTCTCAGTGTTCGGGTCTCTCAGTGTTCGGGTCTCAGTGTTCGGGTCTCTCAGTGTTCGGGTGTCAGTGTTCGGGTGTCAGTGTTCGGGTCTCTCAGTGTCCGGGTCTCTCAGTGTCCGGGTCTCTCAGTGTTCGGGTCTCAGTGTTCGGGTGTCAGTGTTCGGGTCTCAGTGTCCGGGTCTCTCAGTGTTCGGGTCTCAGTGTTCGGGTGTCAGTGTTCGGGTCTCAGTGTTCGGGTCTCTCGGTGTTCGGGTCTCAGTGTTCGGGTGTCAGTGTTCGGGTCTCAGTGTCCGGGTCTCTCGGTGTTCGGGTCTCAGTGTTCGGGTGTCAGTGTTCGGGTCTCAGTGTCCGGGTCTCTCAGTGTTCGGGTCTCAGTGTTCGGGTGTCAGTGTTCGGGTCTCAGTGTTCGGGTCTCTCGGTGTTCGGGTTTCTGCTGTAAACACTGAACATGTGCTTTGATACCAGCGCGGTGTTTATTTAATCTGATCTCTGTAAACCCGAGTGATTAACATTAACACCGAAATCCAGTCAAATGCACAATAAAGAAAATAACCGAGAAACAAAACTGGAGGAAAAGCCAGTCATGGAACTGTGACACGTCTTTTAAATAAATAAATTAATAAATAAATATAAAATCTGAGCTCTTAAAGTATTTACACTTTTACAGAAGAAAAGGTTCTTTAAGGGTTCTAAGCCTATTAAAAGAGTTGGGTTTGACAGAGAACCTCTAAGTGTTGTCTCAGAGGATGTAAGTGTGTGTGTGTGTGTGTGTGTGTGTGTGTGTGTGTGGTGACTGAGGTTTACCTGTGTGTACGCCATCCTGTCCTCACTCCCTCCCCGCCTTCTCATTTCCCATCCACAGCGACATGGTTCTCTCCCAGGTTCCGCTCACACACACACACACACACACACACACACACGATGGAAAAACCAACACGGAAATAAAAGAAAGAAAACAGGAGTAAAGTGGAAGGAAAAAATAGACCCTGCTGGTGGAGTTCTGGACAGACTGATTCCGGGTTCTTGTGTGAACAATTCCCAAATCCTTCACAAATCCTGCTCTGGGAATGATGACGACCAACTCCAGACCTGACACACGGAAACACAGCCCCTTCTCCTTCCTCCATCCCTCCCTCCCTCCCTCTCCCTCCCTCTCTCTCCCTCCCTCCCTCTCTCTCTCTCTCTGTCTCTCTCTCTCTGTCTCTCTCTCTCCTCCCTTTCATCATCATCCTCCTCCTCATCATCATCCTGTTCAGCCCAACCCACTCAGACGCTCCTCGGTCTCTTC
Source organism: Ictalurus punctatus (assembly GCF_001660625.3). NCBI lineage: Eukaryota > Metazoa > Chordata > Actinopteri > Siluriformes > Ictaluridae > Ictalurus > Ictalurus punctatus. The sequence continues at coordinate 39,421,949 of NC_030417.2, forward strand.
CTCCTCTCCGACTGACTCACACAGGTTCACACACATGAGCCCTGGCGGCTGACAGCTGTCAAAAATCATCTCCTTGCTCCTAAACAAACAAACAAACAAACAAACACACACACACACACACACACACACACACACACACACACACACACACACACTCTCTGGTTTATTACTTCTTCTTGTTTTTGACCACTTGTTGTTCCTCCATAATGGATCCAGCAGAAGAGGAAGAGGAGAGAGAGAGGGGAGGGGATGAGAATCAGGCCACCTGCTGCTGCACACACACACACACACACACACACACACACACACACACACATACACTCCACTATAATATTTCACACTTTACACTTTAGTACAGGTGTGTGTGTGTGTGTGTGTGTAATGATGTACCTCCAGCACTACACAGCCAGATGTCGATCAGGAAGTGTGTGTGTGTGTGTGTGTGTGTGTGTGTGTGTGTGTGTGTGTGTGTGTGTGTGTGTGTGTGTGTGTGTGTGTGTGTGTGTGTGTGTGTTCATCCCCTCACACACAGTCATGGTAAAAACACGTCTGTGAAGCTAATTATTTTCCTCTAACAGGAAACGGAGTGTTTTATTCCTCTCGCACCGCAGCGACTCACCATCGAGTCCCACTTCATTCATTACCGAACCCCACGCCATGGACCGTCTGTGAAGTGACAGACTTCCTGTTCTCGCTTACGTTATAGCAGCTATAAACTCTCGCTCCCTCACCCACCTCTCTCTACCCTCTCTTTATTCTCTCTCTTTATTCACTCTCTTTATTCTCTCCCTCTGTTCTCTCTCTTTATTCTCTCTCTCTATTCACTCTCTCTTTATTCTCTCTCTCTATTCACTCTCTCTTTATTCACTCCCTCTATTCTCTCTCTCTATCCTCTCTTTATTCTCTCTCTTTATTCACTCTCTCTTTATTCCCCCTCTCTTTATTCACTCCCTCTATTCTCTCTCTCTATCCTCTCTTTATTCTCTCTCTTTATTCACTCTCTCTTTATTCCCCCTCTCTTTATTCACTCCCTCTATTCTCTCTCTCTATCCTCTCTTTATTCACTCCCTCTATTCTCTCTCTTTATTCTCTCTCTTTATTCTCTCTCTATTCTCTCTCTCTATCCTCTCTTTATTCTCTCTCTTTATTCACTCTCTTTATTCTCTCTCTATTCTCTCTCTTCTCTCTCTCGCAGGTAATAAAAACACAGCTTGTTGAGTGTGTGAGTGTGAGACAGTAGTGGAGTGTAAACTCTGTGATGAAGATGGGGGAAAAGTTAAAGTTTCAGCTTCACCTCTGACTGTTACACAGCGCTGACACTGGAGACTCCTTCCACACACGTTACACAAATAAACGTCTCCTTACAGAAAAATCTGTTTATTATAATAAAAAAAAAAAATCACACGTGAAAATATCTGTCTGGAATCAAACACCTGACGACAGTCTGGATAAATCTTCCCCTGTGTGAAGCTGGAGGAGCGGACACTAACCCCCGAGCGCCTCATGGGCATTTTCATCTTTTTCATTTGATCACTGTGTCTGTGTTAATACAAACAGCATCGATTTCGCCACAGCTGTGTATTTCTATTGGAATTTTAATATTTCACCTCATTAGCTTTCATGAATCTATTTTAAACTATACACACAACACAGTTCCACTCAGGACGTCACGCACAAAAACGTCCCTCTGAAACCCCTTCATACTGCGATATTTAATCCCGTGACGTTTCAGCAGAGAATCACGCGTCCTGCGTCAATCGGCTTTCATTTTATCGACGAGGTTTCAAAACATTTTTATTTATTCTGAAATGTGTAATATTAAATGTGTAATATTATATGTGTAATATTAAATGTGTAATATTATATGTGTAATATTATATGTGTAATATTAAATGTGTAATATTAAATGTGTAATATTATATGTGTAATATTATATGTGTAATATTAAATGTGTAATATTATATGTGTAATATTAAATGTGTAATATTATATGTGTAATATTATATGTGTAATATTAAATGTGTAATATTATATGTGTAATATTATATGTGTAATATTAAATGTGTAATATTATATGTGTAATATTATATGTGTAATATTAAATGTGTAATATTATGTGTAATATTATATGTGTAATATTATATGTGTAATATTAAATGTGTAATATTATATGTGTAATATTAAATGTGTAATATTAAATGTGTAATATTATATGTGTAATATTAAATGTGTAATATTATATGTGTAATATTAAATGTGTAATATTATATGTGTAATATTAAATGTGTAATATTAAATGTGTAATATTATATGTGTAATATTAAATGTGTAATATTATATGTGTAATATTATATGTGTAATATTAAATGTGTAATATTAAATGTGTAATATTATATGTGTAATATTATATGTGTAATATTATATGTGTAATATTAAATGTGTAATACTATATGTGTAATATTATATGTGTAATATTAAATGTGTAATATTATATGTGTAATATTATATGTGTAATATTAAATGTGTAATATTATATGTGTAATATTAAATGTGT
>NC_030417.2:39442002-39472002 GCF_001660625.3 Ictalurus punctatus
CAGTCTTCCAGATGTTCAGGATTATCCCGAGTTCTCCTCGCCGTCCTAAACTCTCTAAAAGAAGTTCTTCTAACCTCGGGGGCGAAGTTTACACGCCGATGTCCTATTTGCCGAGCACCACGAGTCCACTCGTCCAGGATGTTTGAAAATCCCCCCCTGTCGTATCGCCGAGCGCCGTGTGAAACGAGAGAGCGGCCGCTTGACTGTGTGCGAGTGTGTGAGTGAGTGAGCTCAGAGGAAATGCCAAACTCTTGAGAGAGGAATTTCTGTTTAAAAAAAAAACAACCCACGAGCCCGCTCAGAGTCACACTCCTCCCCTTCACCCCTCCCCCTCTTAAAGAGACACGGAGGAAGAAAACCCACTTCCTGCTTCGTGTTGTGTTTAGCACAGCTGACTTCTGCTGAACCTCTGGATTTCAGTGCATATGTGTATAATACGTTCGATATAATACGTAGATATAATGGATATAAATATATATATCGTCTGTTAGACAAACAGGAACGCGTTCAGAATTAATTACACGGCGTGATGTCAGACAGGGAGTAGACGTGTTCACTCAACTAAAATAAACAACAGCTCTTTGAGGGACTGAGAAACTCCAGGCCTCCCACACACACACACACGCACATGCACACACACACTCATCCTCGTGCCCTGTCACTACAATGCATCCTCAGTTCCTGCACAGGCCACGTTAACACTTCCTGACCTCCGCGTCTGACCCGCCCAACAGGAAAAACCAGCGAGCGCCGTGACTTTCCAGACCCCAAAGGTTTTGCATGCAAATGCTGAATTTTCATATCACCAAAGCGCACAGTGAAGCCGTTGAGAAGCTTCTGCTTGTTCCTGCGGCACGCCGTGGAGCTCACGTGTCACGTGTTAATCCTGCGCGATTCCTAAATCAACGTCTTCGTTTGGATTAAACAAAGGATCCGCACAGCTCCACACGTCCGCCTTACATTACCGTAAAGTCATGCAAAATAAATAGAAAGAGCCGCAACTGGACAGCTTAAACGCTAGAACCCTTAATGCTTTTATCTTTGCAGAACCCTCCTTTTTCCGGAAGCTAAGAACCCTTAATTATCCACCGAGCCCTTAAAGAACCGGTAAAGAACCCTTTTTTAACCCGAGTGTGTGTATTAACTGATGAAGTGTTTGCTACAAGCTCCGACTTATTGCTCATTATTTTCTCTCAGCAAACCGACCAGGACGTACACACCCATATAGGTCAACATGCAAAAGTTTGCACCCCCTCAGGGCAAAATAGTGTAGATGAGGACGGGTTCCTTCTGAGTCCGGTTCCTCTCCAGGTTTCTTCCTCGTATCATCTCAGGGAGTTTTTCCTCACCACCGTCTCCACCGTCTCGCCCAATAGGGATAAACTCACACACTTAAAACCTCCATCCTGTGTTTATATGTTCCTGTAAAGCTGCTCTGGGACGACGTCTGTTGTTAAAAGCGTTTCATGCACAATTCCTTCAATGTTATCATAAATAATGAAGTAGTGTGAAGTGGAGTGGGTTTCTGTTGTCGTTCCTCTATACGGCGAGTACACATCGGACCGAAACGTGTTCTCTAGAGCCTGATGGAGTCGCGAAAAAAAGAATAAAAAGTTTTCTATCTTTGCGATGGCGCTACAGATGTTCTCACGCCGCAGGATAAACCTTCACATTCATACAGTTATCCACTCAGCCAATCAGAGTTTGAGTTAATGTTCACATCACACATCAGAATGGGGGGGGGGGGGGGCGGGGCGATCTCGGTGATCTCAGCGGTGGGATTTTCACACACAACTGTCTGTAGAGTTTACACAGAATGGTGCGAAAAACAAAAATCGTCCCGTGTTACCGAGAGAGGTGAGAGGAGAGCGGACGGCCAGACCGGTGCGAGTTGACTGGAAGGATCCGGGAAATCAAATAACCGTCCTGTACGGCAGAAAAGCATCTCATAACACACACCATGTGGAGCCTTGAAGCAAGTGAGCGACAAAACACATGGGGTTCCTTTCCTGCCAGCCAAGAACAGGGATCTGAGACTGCAGTGAGGCATAGACTCTCCCAAACTGCACAGTTCGACATCCACAACTTCTGCTATATTTCATCCAAACTCAACTGACTGGCTCGAGTCACGGATTTGATTCTTTTCTTCTCCTGAACACGTTAAATACGCTGTGAACAGATTCACCGTTCATGTGTGTTTCTGACATGACATTAACACCGGGTTAAACTGTGTGTAAACGAAATCTCCTGTGCGTGAGCCTGTCTGATTAAACGTCACCACAAAACGGAGGAAAAATAGAAACTACGCGTTAGTGCTGGTGAAAATACTGATCTTTCAGGATGGAGCAGCAGGACCTCCGCGACCATCTGAACAGATCCGGAACAGCTGTGGCCTGAGGAAGGAAGTGCTGTTTATTCTAACGCTAAAAGATAAAACTCAAGGCAGAGCGAGCCTCGCCGACCCGACTCTTATCACCTCCTTATCAAAACGCCTCCGGATTAAATACCGACTCTAAAAATACACAGCGTCCGTTACTGCGTGCGACACGGCGTCCCTCAGCACAGGGTGCGATTTAACTTCAGGAAGCATCATGTGGTAGAAAACACGAACTGACGTGACCTTGTGATCACATGACATTAATTCTGAGATGAATGTAGGGCTCATGTGGTAGGCTCAGTGGAGGCTTGGTGGTTGAGGCTCTGGGTTACTGATCAGAAGGTCGGGGGTTCGAGCCCCAGCGCTGCCAAGCTGCCACTGTTGGGCCCTTGAGCAAGGCCCTTAACCCTCTCTGCTCCAGGGGGCGCTGTATCATCTCTGACCCCAACCTCCTGACATGCTGGGGTATGTGAAGGAAAGAATTTCACTGCGCTGTGATGTAAACGTGATTAATTACGTGACGTTATCATGTCACTATGAACCACACATTCAGGAGAAAAATGGTGTTCGGTCTGTATGGGTGACGGCTAACAAAATAATACACCTTGGTTTCAGGCTAGCTAGCGTGACATGTCGAGGCTAATGTTTCCCTTAAGCTGTAACAAGAGAAATGACTTGTTACAGAGTACGCGCTGATGGTGCGGATTCTGATCCAACGATCTGGACAAGAGTAACAGATACATGTGATCTATTATCTAGATAATCATATAAAATAAATAATCAAAATTCATCGGTGCAAAACTTAGTGTCTTTATACGAGCACTTGGATGGTCGTTATAATCGATTAAAGCAGCTGTTTGTGATTTTTAACGCCCGCTGCTGTCCGTCAGGTGAACTGCAATTACAATCCAAATGAACCTGAGCGACGCTTCACCTTTCCCACATTTGTGTGTGGCTTTTAAAGAAAAGGGGTGGAGCTGAGCAGTTCTGTTCTAGATAGAGGCGGAGCTCATTTCTGGGCGGGAAATTAAATGTCAACAGAATGCTGAAATAAAACAAACTAGTGGAATCTACCGCATGGAAATATTATTATTGTTATTATTATTATTATTATTATTATTATTATTATTATTATTATGGGAAACACTAGAAACCTTTTTAAATGTTGCAAACGAAATAAACAATTTTTTAAACGCAGCTTGTTATATCGTGCTCCCGGTAGACCGCAAAGATGCGTAAACTCCTCTGTCCTGAAGATTTAGCTCTGACTGTTACAAAGCACTGACACTGGAGACTCCTTCCTTCTATACACGCTACATAAACATCTCCTTTCAGATCAATGACACGTCGTTTAACACGTTTATGTAACACGTTTATGTGACGCGTCCGCTGTACACGTCCCTTCGAAAGTGCTGTTACTATAGAAACGATAGCGTATTGGAACGAGTGCATCGATTATAAATAAACCCGTGATAACTTGATCAGACGCGTACCTGGACTGGAACGTCTGATGTTATTCAGCCCCAGCGCTCGGGGAATTCGATCTGCAGTCGTTACTCTTGGTATAACGTTGTTTTGTGAGCATTCTGCCTTCAAAGCCTCCTGCTAGACTTTAATGACTTCGTTTACTCTGTGCCGTGTTCTGAAGCGTGTGTTTGAAGAGTTTAAACGTGGAGCGTTTCCTCAACCCCGAGTGACTCACGCTGCATCTGCTGATGTGTCAGCGTCCTCTCCAACACGCCGTGTACGCTCCACTGAGTCTCCTGCACACCACACTTCACAAACAGCTCAATAAAAACACCATCACGTGTCAGGACCGATCCGTTCTTCCTCTGGGTTCCGTACCGCACGCCATCACGGAACGCGTGCTTGTGTTTCAGACACATCCGTCTGTTCCGTCCGTTCTTTACACTGTTTTTAATCAAAATGAACGTTTTTAAAATGGCTGCCGATGAATACAGATCAGTTCACGTACAGTACATTGCGTTTAGTCATCAAATCTTAACCAAAGTGAATAAAACATCTGAAAATGCACTCTAAATAATTCCAAATAAAAGTTCTTTGTTCCTCAGAGGGAACCCTTATACACACACCAGAGTCTTTCTAACTAGAACCCTTTCTGGGAGCTAAGAACCCTTACACTCATACACATTTAAACCCTTAAATACTCTTTGGTTGTCCCTCTGGGGGAACCCTTAACGGTTCTATGTAGAGCCCTACAAGGATGTTTCCCTGTCAGAAAGAGTTGCAAAAGGAACGTTTCTGGAGAGCTCCGATCCCTGCTTTATTCGATAAACACTTCAAGAACCATTAAAGAGATCTGTTTTTCTAAGAGAGTGTACACTCACACTCATCCTTTCCAAGAAGAACCCCTTTAGGAAGCTAAGAACCATTACTTCAGACCCTTGAAGAACCCTTGAAGTATTCTTTTTTTCTAAGAGTGTACACTTGTGGAAAAATTCTTAAGGGTTCTTCAGCTGTCCCTCTAGGGGAACCTTTATGCTGAACTCCAGACAGGGTTCCAACTAAAACCCTTTTAAAGAGCTGAGAACCCTTAAATATAAAATAAACCCTTAAAGAGCCCTTTTTTCTAAAAGTGTACACTCTGTGTCCCTCTGGAGGGGGGAGGGGGGTTGGGGGGGTGTCAAAAGTTCTACAAAGAACCCTATAACATTGTGTGTCCCTATCAAAAAAGTAGAACCCAAAGAACCATTTAAAACCCTCGAGTGATTTTTGGTTGCACACATGTGAGAACCCTTAAAGGTTCTATGCACAGGAGAGTGGTTCTCTATTAGCAGGAGTCTCAAGTAAGATGAGAGGATTAAAAACTCTTAATTATACAAGGAACCCTACAGAACCCCACAGACCCCTACAGTAACACCTCCGCAGTGTACACCTGTTGAAAATGTGGAATCCTTAGGGATCATTCAGTTGTCTGTCTCAGGGAACCCGTAAACGTCCTGTGTAGAGCCCAGTCAGAAAGGAAACTAAAACCCAGTGAACCCTGATTAATGTTAAACTCCTGATAGGTTCAGTATCAATAATATGGAGTGTGTACCGCACACCTACCCAGTTAATACACACAATTAAAAAAAATAAAAACAATAATCAAGTATAATCATAGACTAAACTCTAAATTATTCTCTCCACCGCCCCTCCTCGAGAGTCCCCCAAAAACACCAAATAACTGCTCCATTTCTTCCTGACGGAATTCCCAACTCCAATCCTTCTGCTCGACCCCTCCTCAAAGGCAGCCACCCTCCCCATCTCCACGCACCGCTCTGGAAACGAGGGCGCTCCATCTGATTTCCATCCCCTTAAAATAACCTGCCTACCGATCCTCACACTGGTCCAAACCCAATCTTTTTTGTACCTATCCTCCAATTTTGTGACCTCCCCATCTCCCAAAATACAGAGTCCAGGGCAGAACGAGATCTGAGTGTTCAACACCTCACATACAAAGCTCTGCACCTTCCACCAAAACTCTTGGCTCTTACGACACCCCCAAAAAACACGGGTGGTGTCTCCATCTTCTGAACAGCGTCGCCAGCAGGTGGGTGTGTCTTTAAGACCGAGCCTATACAATTTAGAGGGGGTCCAATAGAACCGATGTAAAATCTTAAATTGTATAAGACGCACCCTTGCGTCTCTAGATGCAGTTTTTATATTTTTTTTAAAATCCTAGCCCACTCTCCCTCCCCCAATTCCAAATTTAAATCTTTCTCCCATAATCTCTTGAGAGTGGTCGAGACTCCGTCCCCTAGACTCTGAATCAGTAAGGAGTAATACACTGATGCTCCATGCCCTCTTCCAAAAGCAGAAATCACCTCTCCCAGAGTATCTGCTGCTTTAGGGGGGTGCATGCTACTCCCAGAAATAGTACAGAGCAAGTGGTGTAGTTGAAGATACCTAAAAAAACCGAGATCTGGGGATCCCAAAATGTTGAACCAATTTTTCAAAAGATATCATCACACCACTCTCATAAAGATCACCGAGTGTGTTAACCCCCCTCGTGATCCACTCTGACCAACAAAAAGGGGACTTTTTAATACGTAGTTTGGGGTTTAGCCATAGGCTCGAGGCAACTTTGAGATAAATATCAGAATCAAACACTCTGGACATGCTTCTCCACACTGAGTGCAGATGTGAAATAACGCGGTGTGATTTACCTTCTCTGGTTAGATTAATGGAAAGGCTTTGCAGTGGCAAAATGGGGGCAAGAACTTCTTGTTCGATGCAGAACCAGGGAGGGGCTCTCTCAGGCGGAAGTGACCAATGAGCCAAATGTCTGAGACCAAACGCATAATAATAAAACAGAATCTTGGGTAGGCCTAGCCCACCCTCGTCACCCGGCCTATGTGACTTATTGAAATTTAACCTGGGACGCTTACCATTCCAAATAAAAGACTTCGCTATACTCTCAAATTGCTTGAAATAAGAAAGAGGGACATCTATAGGGAGAGATTGTAGCAGGTAATTGAATTTTGAAATACAACTCATTTTAATAACATTAACCTTCCCGATCATAGAGAAATGTACAGAAGACCACCTGTCTACATCACTCGAAAACCTTTTTATTAACCGGTCAACATTAACTCTAACTAAATCTGACAAATTTTTTGGAAATAAAATACCCAAATACTTAATGTCCTGTTTGGGCCACTGGAAGGCACCAGGCTGAAAGCCGTTACTGGACAGTACGCTGTCAGAGCCAGAGCTTCGGATTTAGACCAGTTGACTTTGTATCCTGAGAATTTGGAAAAGGAATGAATAATTCTGTGGAGGAAGGCATAGATCTAGGAGGTTCAGAGACGAATAATAAAATATCATCTGCATAAAGCACAAGCTTATGCACCACACCTCCCGCCACCACCCCTGGAAAATCATTCTCCTTTCTTATCGCCGCTGCTAATGGTTCCAGGGCAAGACAGAACAATAATGGGGAAAGAGGGCAACCCTGCCGGGTGCCCCTATCTAGAGTAAAATAATCTGAAATTAGTCCATTAGTTTGTACTGCCGCTACCGGGTGTCTATAAAGTAGCTTAATCCAACCAATGAAAGTATTCCCGAACCCATACACTTCCAAAATCTTAAAAAGATAATCCCATTCTACCAGATCAAACGCCTTTTCGGCGTCAAGTGAGATGGCAGCAACCGGAGACTGATCATTCGCTACTGACCACATGATATCGATGAGACGTCTAAAGTTATGAGAAGAGCTACGGCCCCGAATAAACCCCACCTGATCTATATGTATAAGAGATGTCAGAACTTAGCCAGAATTTTCAACAGGATCTTTACATCTAACTGGATCGGGGAAATTGGACGGTAACTTTTACACTCACTTGGATCTTTGTCTTTTTTAAGAATCAGACTGGTCCGGGTTTGTGTCATGGTTGGAGGAAGCTTTCCATTCTTTAAACTTCTAACAGAAGTGGAGCCAGTTCTGTAGCATAAGATTTGAAAAACTCAGCGGAAAGCCATCTGGCCCCGGAGACTTGCCTGTAGGCGGGGCCTTAATTACCTCGCCAAGCTCCTCCAGGGTTATCTCAGAATCAAGAGCATTTTTTTGCTCCGTCGTGAAAAAGGGGTTCTTTAAGGGTTCTTTAAAGGTTCTTTAAGGGTTCTTCAAGGGTTCTTAGTAAAACAGTGAAAGTTAAAGTTTAGTAAGAGCTTTACAAAAATATTTACATGTGAAACACCACAAGAAGAAAAGCAGGACGGCCGAGGAACCGATCCCACGCCACACAACCGTTAGTTACACAGTGATTGCATCAGTCTGTCTCTCTCTCTCTCTCTCTCTCTCTCTCTCTCTCCCCGTCTCTCTCTCTCTCTCTGTCTCTCTCTCTCCCCATCTCTCTCTCTCGCTCTCCCTGTCTGTCTGTCTCTCTCTCTCTCTCTCTCTCTCTCTCTCTCTCCCCGTCTCTCTCTCTCTCTCTGTCTCTCTCTCTCCCCATCTCTCTCTCTCGCTCTCCCTGTCTGTCTGTCTCTCTCTCTCTCTCTCTCTCTCTCTCTCTCCCCGTCTCTCTCTCTCTCTCTCTCTCTCTCTCCCCGTCTCTCTCTCTCTCTCTCTCTCTCTCTCTCCCCGTCTCTCTCTCTCTCTGTCTCTCTCTCTCCCCGTCTCTCTCTCTCTCTCTCTCTCTCTCTCTCCCCGTCTCTCTCTCTCTCTCTCTCTCTCTCTCCCCGTCTCTCTCTCTCTCTCTCTCTCCCCGTCTCTCTCTCTCTCTCTCTCGTCTCTCTCTCTCCCCCTGTCTCTCTCTCTCATGTCCAAACCCCTCAGACATCCAATGTTTACTGGACAGTGGTGTAGTTTTGGTTTCTCACTCACCCACACACACACACACACACACACACACACACACACACACACACACGTGGTGTGGTCATCCTCCCAAAATAACCTACAGAACATAACATTAGTGTTGATATAAATGCAAACCCGGGATAAACACACTGAATAACGCAGTGTTTACACCTAAAATAATACAGAACCAAAAATCTGAAAAACTTTATAATTAAAAAAAAGTCTTTAAACATCTGGAATCATTTTTAAACAAATAAACAATAGCAGTGATGCTGTGGATCATATTTACACATTCAAGTTTACACATTAACGTCACCTCCATCTTTCTGACACATTTCTACCTTTAAACATCAGGGGGTGGGGCATGTTGGGGTGTGGTCTAATGGGGGAGGGATCTGTTGGGGGCATGGCCTGTTGGCCACGCTGTGTGAGACATACTTTTACAGCATTTACAGAGCAGTCCCCATCAAAAACATCCGCATGCTAGTGCCAGAAAATCAAGACCTGTGTGTTGAGCTGCTTCTCAGATCACCGGGGAGTTACTGTAGCCTTCATGTCTCCTCTGACCCTAACCCTCGCTCATCAACAAGGCATTTCCGGCCACAGATCTGACGCGCACTGGATGTCGGTTTGATGTTTGCAGTTTCTGAAATACTCAAATCAACAACCACGCCATGGTCACAGTCACTGGAATAAATTCTGAAACGTTACTGGTATCTGGGACTGAATGTTGTAAGCAGTTAGCTCCAAACTGTTTTGAAAAGAGATGCAGAACACATGAATAACCGAAAACACACTATAAATGGAAACGGAAATTTGTTTTGCTTAATGAGTCAGATTAAAAATGAACTCCGAGCTAAAATGGGCCACAGATCGTTGAGTCAGAGCTTGTTACAGAGCTGGACTTGAGGATTTTGGTGCGAGGCGAAATGCTAGAATGAAGTAAGACTTCTTTGGGCGAGTCAGGTTGCGGGGCAGGGCACACTGGCAGTGGGGTGGGGCAATGTGTAGTGCCGGTGTGTGTGTGTGTGTGTGTGTGGGTGGGGGTGGGTGGGGGGGGGGGGGGGGTGGTTTAGAGCGCGATGGTGGTGGGGTGGGGCATCCCAACCCTAACCCTAGGAGTACAGGAGGGTAGGCGTGGATGGAGTACACTAGAGTAGGGTAGAAGCAACCTTCAGACACCACACACCAACACTCAGCTGATGGACTGGATTTGGGTTAAAGGGGAACATGGTGGATATTTGTGTTTACATCAGACTGTCGCTTTATTATACAATATTTCTACACATTACACCTACAACAAAAAAACTTTAACTGCCCCACTGAATTATGGATGTTCATCACTAAAGATCAGACCCGATCAGATCAGACCTGCAACTACCTGAAACCACACTAAAACCTGCAGCTGGTGATTTGGGCTGTGAATAAAAGTTGCATTATACCGCCACCTTGTGTCTCAAAGTAGAACAACAACTCCATTTAACTTTGATTTCAAGTCCTGCAATCAAATGTATTTATTTGTTTGTTTGTTTGTTTTAATTAGTTCTTTATTTTATCTATTTCATTCGTTTAACTTACATTAAATGCATGTAGAAGCTAAATGTAATTTAAGGCAGCATTCATCATATTTAATGCACATTTTTAGAGAAGTATTTACAAGCTATTAACCCTTTCATGCATAAACTACATCAACCTGACTCAAGATTTTATTTTTCCTCTCAAATCGTTTTATTCTTCTTTAAAGACGATTTCTTTTCTTTCTTTTTTTTTTTTTTTAAACTTATGTTTGTAAAAGTCATGCATGTGTCCACACTCAGGAAGAGACCATGCAATTGTGTGTTCAATTACACCTCATGCACTAATGACTGAACTGTCAATTGTGAAATCAAAGAAAGTAAAATGCACATCTTCATGCTGTAACACATTGTATTTTAACACTTCTACACTCGGGACTATGACAACGACGACAACACCACTATAACCAGTGCATTCTATGCGCTGAAGCAAATCTCTGTAGATCGGAATCAGGGGGTCTTTTTCTTTCTTGAAAGCATTATAAATTATAGAAATATAACAGAAAATACTTATTTGTAAAGCAAATATAAATAAAGAATAAGTATTTTCACCAAAATATGCAGTTATTCTGTAACCCGAGTGTTAAGTGTCAATATTACTAAGGTGCATGATGTCACGTTTTCTCATAATATACATGTAAAAACATGACAACTCTATAGTTCCTTAGACGTTACTCATAATTTATTTACCTGCAAGGGTCTTTTCCTCTACAAGTATGGAACAGAAATCCCTGGAGGAATTAGTGGTTCTGAACTACTTCTTCTTCTTGATTGTATGCCGGGTTGCAAGCCATCTTCAGAGGTGCATACCGCCACCCACTGTGATGGAGTGTGAAGAGAATTACATCTCCATCTCTCACGTATTCCCTACATCTCCCTAAATATATCCTATATTTGAGTCCACTGGTCCTAATAAATCTCCTGATCGTTCTCATTTGTTCTCCTGCATTTGGACCATCGTTTAGGAGTCGTGAATTCTCGACATGCTGAAGTTTGCAATTCTTAAGACTCCTTTTTGTCTTTCATATGCAGGACGTACCATCGAACATGCTCGACAGTCTCCTCCATTACGCAAACATCTCATAGACCTGTACCATGCTTCCGTATGATGTGTAACGAGCGGGTAAGATTCGAATGCCCTGATCTTGTTCTCCTCTACTTATGCTGTGAATCATTTTCTAATATCAGATGTTTTCCTTCTGATCTGCTGAGTGGGAGATTTATACTCAGTTCATCCATCTTGAACGATTCTTCAGCCGTTTCCTCATTTCATCAAGTTTCCTCCCTGAACTTTAACCTCTGGAATGTAAAACGCTGCCCCTGTCTTGCCGGTATCATGGTTCTTTGGACCATCTGAGTATACATGTAGAAACAAATAATGCATACTTTATATATATATATATATATATACTCACTGTTACATATGTGTTTATATTAACCCCCGTCCCCTTCTTCCTTAATTCTTTCATGTAGTTTTAAGAAAATTTTCCAGTCCAGCGAGTAACCTAGGTGGTATCGGAAGTATTGAAACTTTCAATTCAATTTTATTCGTGTAGCGCTTTTAACAACGGACATTGTCTCAGAGCAGCGTTACAGAAACATATGAACACAGGATGGAGATTTTAAGTGTGTGAATTTATCCCTATTGAGCGAGACGGTGGTGACGGTGGTGAGGGAAAAACTCCCTGAGATGATACGAGGAAGAAACCTGGAGAGGAACCGGACTCAGAAGGAACTCGTGCTCATCTGGGGAACGACGGATAGTGTGAGAGTAAAAGAAAGTTCATTATGGGTTTATATGAAGTCTGTGTGTTGAACTCGTCCACTGTTCACTAAAGGAGACCCGAGTGTAGAACTGCATGTGGTAAGTGCAGTGCTAAAGCCATCGCAGCAACCGTAGTCCCAGCAACCACAGCGAGAATGTGTAATTGAGGTCCAAAACTATTTCATGGTACTTCAAGAGCCACCGTCCTCAGCGATCTCCAGTGTGTAGCCTCCAGTTGATGAGAGCTCCACCCAGAGGTAGGGCATCAGGATGGATCAGCCAGGTCCGGAGAGCAGAAAGGGTCAGGATCACTAACTGAAACGTTGCATTTGTTATATCTTATAACACACTACATGAAAGGTAATATCTGAAAAAGCATAATAGGGGCACTTTAAGATGTCTTTTGCACTTACAATTACCTACCACTAGATGGCGATCTATACTTCGAATTTTTAAAATAACTGTCCACTGTAGTGACCTTTATGCATAAATATCTTATTTATAAATAATTAAATAGAAACTACACCAACGACAGAAATGATGGAACCCACAGGCTGTATGTCCTATAAACAACAAATAAATAATATTTAAGTGTTTGTAAAGTGTAATAAAATATTTTAATCACTAGTTATAAATACATTGTCGTACATATTTAGTTATTTTATGTTGTTGCTTCTTGGTTTGATAAATTTGCTAAGATTAATGCAGGCTTTAACATGGTAAGAGAAAAGGGATGAAATCTCTGGAATTTTCGGGTTTAGATGAGAGATGGATGAGGGTTATATGATTGATAGACACGTAACACTCATCTAATGTTTATCTAGCACTCAATTTAACTTTTCTCTAACACTCCTCTAACACTCAGGTAACATTCATGTAACGTTACAGTTTATCTACCATTATTCTAAGATGCACCTGTTTACCTGATCTTCATTTAACATTAATTAACATTAATCTAACGTTTACCTAACGCTGTTACGAAACGTAGACTGGAGGCGGGTGCAGGTGCAGGTCACAGTCTTTATTAGACACAAACCCGGGATTAAAGTAGACGCGGTCCTCACCGGGAGACGAGAACATTCGCGGCATGGAAAACAAACGCGACTACTGACCCCTACAGTACTAACCAGGATCAACCAAAGACACGGTACAATACTGAGCCAAGTGTCAGTCACCCAGGCATTTAAATAAAGAACATCATTCACTCAAAGCATGGACACCTGGGGCAAATTAAAGCCACTTAATACGTTTCGCTCAATCTGGAAGCGCGCGCGCGAAAACAATGTCACGTGACTCGTCAGGAGCCGAGCCACAGTGCCCTCTGCTGGCCGTGGCGTAACAAACGCTCCTTTAACGTTCTTATTAACATTAATCTAACTACATAACGCTCATATAACATACTTATTAACATTAATCTAACGTTTACATAACGTTCATCTCACATTCTTATTAACATTAATCTAAAGTTTACATAACGTTCATCTCACATTCTTATTAACATTAATCTAACGTTTACATAACGTTCATCTAACATTCTTATTAACATTAATCTAACGTTTACATAACGTTCATCTCACATTCTTATTAACATTAATCTAACGTTTACATAACGTTCATCTAACATTCTTATTAACATTAATCTAACGTTTACATAACGTTTACCTAACATTCTTATTTAACAATCTATTTATCTCTCCTCTAACATTCTTATTAACATTAATCTAACGTTTATCTAACGCTCATCTAACATTCTTAACATTAATCTAACATTTATCTAACGCTCATCTAACATTCTTATTAACATTAATCTAACGTTTATCTAACGCTCATCTAACTTATCCTTATTCTTATTTAATGTTATTTTATTTGTGTTAATCGAACTTATCTAGCCTTTATCGTTATTAACGTTACTATAACACTCCTGTAGTGTTAATTTAATGTTTTTATTTGATGCTCATCTGACACTAACCTTCATGTAACACTAACGTAACGTCCATGTCATGTTCTTATTTAAAGCTTATCTAATGTTTATCTAACACTTGTGTAGGTTTGTCTCACATGAGCGTCAGATGAAAGACTGGAATAATCACACCGACACTATTCCAGGTACCAACAAATAGCCTGCACTTTTGATGGAGGTAGGCGTGGCTGATCATAAAAGACCAAAAGTTCTCTCAGGTATTGTGGCGCGAGAGCGTTTAGTGCTTTATAGGTCAATAATAGTATTTTATCATCAATGTGAGATTTCACTGGGAGCCAATGCAGTGTGGATAAGATCGGGGTGATGTGTCGTATCTTCTGGTTCTAGTGAGGACTCTAGCAGCTGCATTCTGGACTAACTGGAGTTTGTTTATGCTCCTACTGGAACATCCAGACAGTACGGCATTACAGTAATCTAATCTAGAGGTGACGAAAGCATGAACTAGTATTTCTGCATCATGTAGTGACATTATATTTCTTATTTTAGAAATATTTCTGAGATGAAAGAAGACTATCCTAGTAATATTATCTACATGAGCATCAGATTATACACTGGAGTTACTGTGAGATCAGAAAGATTACGTCGAGCTGCACGTGGGCCTAGATGTTAAGTGCTCGCTTTACCACATGGAGTAAAAGGATTCTTATACATACAGAACTTGGTGGAAAGTTTAAGTGTTGTGTTTGAATTACTTTAAGGAAATTTGGATCATTTATTTGGATCTTATGTACAACAGTAAAGTCTATGTATGTATGTATGTATTTATTTATTTATTTATTTATTATTCCTGTATTTTCTCTTTCTATTATCACGGAGCCTCATACATTAAATAAAAGCTCTTCTTGGAGATTGAGTTTAAACTCTCTTAGTGGAAAACAATCATTATTGTGTGTTGAAACCATGGCTGTGTGACAACATAGAGATTTTCCTAAACACACACACACACACACACACACACACACACACATGGAGAAAGTTTATTAGTGAAAATCAAACAGTTCTGTGTTTTCATGTCTGTGGTCTGTGGTTTAATACAGATGATTCAGATTTCCTCTCCACTTGCTCGAAATATTTTGCGTAACTATAGAAATATCGTGGGAGTGGAAGGGAACTCCTTCTGAATCTGATTCAGGGGGTTCCCTCATTTCAGAACACTTCTCCTCAGGGGCGTTTATGTAATCACCACATCCAAAGTTCTTTTTCCTTCCAAACATGTGAAGTGAATTACAGGACTACAGCGCACACAGAATCTCCTTACAGAACCAAACAGAACCAAACAGAGCTAAACAGAGCTAAACAGAGTTAAACAGAACCAAACAGAACCAAACAGAGCTAAACAGAGCTAAACAGAGCTAAACAGAGTTAAACAGAACCAAACAGAACCAAACAGAACCAAACAGAGCTAAACAGAGCTAAACAGAACCAAACAGAGTTAAACAGAGTTAAACAGAGTTAAACAGAACCAAACAGAACCAAACAGAGCTAAACAGAGCTAAACAGAGCTAAACAGAACCAAACAGAGCCAAACAGAGTTAAACAGAGCTAAACAGAGCTAAACAGAGTTAAACAGAACCAAACAGAACCAAACAGAACCAAACAGAGCTAAACAGAGTTAAACAGAGCTAAACAGAGTTAAACAGAGCTAAACAGAACCAAACAGAGTTAAACAGAGTTAAACAGAGTTAAACAGAACCAAACAGAACCAAACAGAACCAAACAGAGTTAAACAGAACCAAACAGAACCAAACAGAACCAAACAGAGTTAAACAGAGTTAAACAAAGTTAAACAGAGTTAAACAGAGCTAAACAGAACCAAACAGAACCAAACAGAACCAAACAGAGCTAAACAGAGTTAAACAGAGCTAAACAGAGCTAAACAGAACCAAACAGAACCAAACAGAACCAAACAGAGCTAAACAGAGTTAAACAGAGTTAAACAGAACCAAACAGAACCAAACAGAGTTAAGCAGAGCTAACAGGGACTAACAGGAACTAACAGGAACATGACCTTGCTGTATATTTACAGTTTAGTGATCAGTGTGAGGTGAAACGTTTCTACACGTCTACAGCGGACCAGTCCGTCTGTTACATTTTTCTCTTTATTATTAGTTTGTGGGGTTTTTTCATTATATTTTATATCATTTTTATTATTTTTATTGTCTTTTTTGATGTGTTTTTGTATTTTTAATCTAAAGTGAGCTTGTGCTCGCTGTATAAAACTATCAAAACATTATTATTATTATTATTATTATTATTATTATTACTGTTGTGAGCAGTAAAAACTAAAATACAAGAACTAAATGAATTTTAAAATTCAGTTAAAAAACACAATTAATTAAAAAAGTAAGTAAATAAAAATAATTCAGTTTTTTGGTTGTCAGATGTTTTTGATTAGATATTTTTGATTAGATGTTTTTGTTGTCAGTGTCACGTATCGAGGTTGAGGCAGAAGCAAGCGCAGATAATGCGTTTATTTAAACAAACGTGCTATAAGACAAAGACACTAAGACAACTTGGTATAACACTGCGGCATGACACAAAACACCGAGACATAAACAACAAGAGTCTAGGACAACGAAAGACACGCAAACACTGCAGACATGGACTATACACACACACACACACACACACACACACACACACACACACACACACACACACACACACACACACACACACACACACGAGTGCTCATTAACAAAACGTGAGTCAGGTGCAGGTGGTCATGTGACAGCTAGTGCAGTGCAGTGGCTGATGGGACGTGGAGTCCAGAGTTTCTTGATACATGACAGTCAAATGTTTTTGGTTGTCAGATGTTCTTGATTAGATATTTTTGATTAGATGTTTTGGTTATCAGATGTTTTTGATGAGATGTTTTTGATGAGATGTTTTTGATGAGATGTTTTTATTAGATGTTTTTGATGAGATGTTTTTATTAGATGTTTTTTATTAGATGTTTTTGATGAGATGTTTTTGATGAGATGTTTTTGGTTGCCAGATGTTCCCTGGAGAACCTGCTGTTCTTCTACCTCTGCAGACAAAATCTGCAGGCCTCCATGATGTGTGTATTTTATTTATTCGTCTATTTATTTATTTATTAAATCAGAAATGTGGTATAACAAAATACAAAACGTTGTCTGGGACACGGTGTGTTTCATTTGTCTGGGGGGTTTTATTGCAATTTTGGGAAATCCTTTTTTTTCCCCCCCTGTTAAGCTCATCTATACGTATTTAAATAGGTATACAAATTTATATTTAAAAAATGTATTAGAAATTTGGACTATTACTTAACAAAATACAAACATTTCAATACAGATATAAAATGATTAACCTGAATGTTCATTGCTGATGTTTGTTGTTCTTCATCGTTATTAAATGAAGATCAGACGGACGCTAGAATTAAGTTGTTGGTATTTGTTGTATATTGTCTTTTTCCAGTGGTCCTGTGGCGTAGTGTTGGGGTTCTCTCTTTATTTATTATTGAGAAGGGGATTTTTCCCATTCTTTCATTTAGACTTGACGAATTCCCGCCCACCCGTGAGCTCTGCCCTATCATAAGACAGCTAGCAGCATGATTGACAGGGGTGAGAGACTATGCCCCTCCCACTCGGAGTGGGTGCACACTTAATTAAAAGGAAAAAAGTTTAGGCCACACCCACTTCTGCTTTAAATATAAACACAGGAAGGAAGACACAGTTTAATGAAAATCTATATTTTGTACATGGACTCGATTTAAACATCCTGCTCTTCATTCCATTAAACCCTAAAACTCTTTATTTTATTCTCATATCAGTGTCAACTGTTCAAAACAAAACAAAACAAGAACACAAACTGACTCAAACACCATGACAGTCAGGTCAGGAAGCGGAGTGCGGGATATAAACCCAGCTTTTGTGCTGACTTGCACTTGCACTGAACGCACGGATCATTTGTTCTTGGAACAGGAGTCGTTTATTCCTGAAACCGGCGCTCCGCTTCATTACTGCTGATACGAATCAGGTGCGGATAATGTTCCACTCAGGACCCGGAGCACTTCATGTGTCACCATGTGGAACCAAACAGCAAACAGCACTGTGAGCCAGGCCTAACACACACACACACTCACACACACACTCACACACACACTCACACACACACTCACACACACTCACGCTTTCCGACCGCTTTCCCACCTGTCAGTCTGCGTTGACTCTGAATCAAATTCAAATGGATTCTTTTGGTTCTTTTGCTATTGGGTTTGATTTCTCACTGCACATCATTAAACCCAACAAACCAAAAAAGCCAAAAGAAAGAAAATGTTTTCTGAGGGATGTGTAGAGCTGTAAACGTCCTCGTAAAGGTCTTTCATTCGTCTTTCTTTCATGTTAAACTGTATGTGTGAATTCAGTGCTCTGTGCAGCCTGTGTGTTCATCCATCAGTTCAGTTCAGTTCAGTGTTGTGTGTGCAGCGTGTTTAACGGTGGACGTCGTCCCGGAGCAGCGGTACAGAAATATATACACTCAGGATTTAGGTTATAAACGTATGAATTTATCTCTAATGAGCAGCCAGAGGAGACGTGGTGAGGAAAAACTCCCTGAGACGATATGAGGAAGAAACCTCGAGAGGAACCGGACTCAGAAGGAAACCGTCCTCAACTGGGTGACACCAGATAGTGCGATTATAAATAAATACACCCCTTCTGTAAATGTGCTAACACTTCCTCATCTGGGTGACGCTGGATAGTGCGATTATAAATAAATACACCCCTTCTGTAAATGTGTTAACACTTCCTCATCTGGGTGACACCGGATAATAAGCACCGTCAACAAACCTGGGTGAAAATGTGAATTTGGGGGGGGGGGGGGGGTGGATACATACCTATGTGAGCTGTGACCTGCTCCAGAAGTAGGGCGTCAGGATGGATCAGGCAGGTCCGGAGAGCAGAAAGGATCAGGATCACTGACATCTCCTTAATATCATGTGTGGCTCGACAGAAGGAGAGAGGGAGAGGGAGGTAAAGAGAGGGAGAGGTAATCATTATGTATGATTACTATCCTGTAATGGATAAGAGTGTGTACTTCGCGTAACAGAAAGTCTACTCATGGTAAGTTTGAGTAAACAAATACGTTTTAAGCCTGGACTTAAACACTGAGACTGTGTCTGAGTTCCATAACTGTGGGGCCCTGTAAGAGAAAGCTCTTCCCCCTGCTGTAGCCTTCACTATTCCAGGTACCAACAAATAGCCTGCACTTTTGATGGAGGTAGGCGTGGCTGATCATAAAAGACCAAAAGTTCTCTCAGGTACTCTGGCGCGAGAGCGTTTAGTGCTTTATAGGTCAATAATAGTATTTTATCATCAATGTGAGATTCCACTGGGAGTCAATGCAGTGTGGATAAGATCGGGGTGATGTGTCGTATCTTCTGGTTCTAGTGAGGACTCTAGCAGCTGCATTCTGGACTAACTGGAGTTTGTTTATGCTCCTACTGGAACATCCAGACAGTAAGATATTACAGTAATCTAGTCTAGAGGTGATGAAAGCATGAACTAGTATTTCTGCATCATGTAGTGACAATATGTTTCTTATTTTAGAAATATTTCTGAGATGAAAGAAGACTATCCTAGTAATATTATCTACATGAGCGTCAGATGATAGACTGGAGTCAATAATCACTCCGAGGTCTTTTACTGCTGCACATGATGGAGCAGAAAGAACATCCAGAGTAACCGTGTGATCAGAAAGATTACTTCTAGCTACACGTGGGCCTAGTACAAGTTCTTCTGTCTCATCAGAATAAAGTAAGAGGAAGTTAATAATCATCCAACGTCTAATGTCCTTTACACAATCCTTAACTTTATTAAGCTGCTGTCTGTCGTCTGGCTTCACTGAAACATGCAGCTGTGCATCCAGACGGTCCGTGGCCAGTTTGTGATAAAAGAGTTTTAATATCTTGATAAACGCAAATGAAATAAATCCAGAGTGAATTTCCACACACACCACACAATTCCTTCTGTTAGACGAGGTCTGATATTTCCATTTAGACGTTTATTTACTTGGCTTGTCGGAGCCAGAGGTTTTTATTTGAACTTGGTGCTCTTCAGTCTGCAGTAAATCAGGTCTGATCTGTGGTTTAGATCAGATATGAACACAATGTGCAATTTAATCTTAAAGTTCGGTCACATGTTGGGTCTTTTAGATGTTTTGTGTCGCTGTTCCAGATAAAAGATGGAAAGATCTTGTGGAAGTTATTTTACTGCATGAGTACAACAAAAACATATGAGAAATGATGACGGGCAAGACGGAGCTGGTGATTTCATTTAATCCCAGATTAGAGCAGACTAAGAGCAAACCTGACAGATCGTCTGACAGAGCTCATCTTCACAGACAGTTTGTGAACACTGGATTTGTTTTCCTCAAATCTGAAACCACAGACGCAGACGCAGACACAGACGCAGACGCAGACTCGCAAATGGCATTGTGTATTTCAGAGTTATTTTCTCTGATATGCTTCAGATTCCTCACAACAAAACAATATTTCTGTCATTCCTGTGGTCTGAGATCTGCCATGGAGAGAGAGAAAGAGAGAGGGGGGGGGGAGAAAGATGGGGGAAGATAGGAGGGGAGAGAGGAAAAGAGAGAAAGGGAGAGAGAGAGAGAGAGAGAGAGGAAAAGAGAGAGAGAGAGAGAGAGAGAGAAACAGAGAGAGAGAGAGGGAGGGAAGAGCAAGAGAGAGAGCTCTTGCAAAAGAGCTTGAAAAATGCAAGTGGAAATATTTCTTCCTGGGTTATTTTTCATCCCATTTTTGCTCCTCAGTTAAAAGCATGTTTGAATCCTGGCCAGAAACATGTGAAAGAGTGAGTTATTATAGAGTTATTATAGAGAGTTATTATAGAGTTATTATACAGTTATTATAGTTATTATAGAGTTATTATAGAGTTATTATAGAGAGTTATAGAGTTATTATAGAGTTATTATAGAGAGTTATAGAGAGTTATAATAGAGTTATTATAGAGAATATATCACAAACGCGCGTGTGTGTTAGAATCAGAGCGAAATGCTCGTGATCTCTTCTGAAACTGTTAGAAATGAAAGAAGAACAATTTCAGTTTGTTTATGTGTTTCAGGACTCTGCTGTAAGAAAGGAAAAAGTTAATCATGGTGTGCGTGTGTGTGTGTGTGTGTGTGTGTGTGTGTGTGTTGCACATTTTATTTCCTTGATTTATAATGACTGCATATCAGTCTGTCATTAATTCCTCTCCACACTCAGGGAGTGATTCCCCGGGCTTTTTATCCAAAGCCTCCAGATGTTATTTATTTATCCCAAGTATCTCACAAGTGAGATATCATCCCATCCAATCCCATCCAATCTAAACCCCTCACGGAAAAATCAGTTCAGATTGTGTTTTTCACGTGAACACGATCAGCCAGAACATTGAAACCACTGACAGGTGAAGGTGGGGGGGGGGGGGGGGGGGGGTATTTATTACACCATAGGTGAACAGTCAGTTTTCAAAGGTGATGAGTTGGAAGCAGGAAAAATGGGCGAGTGTAAGGATCTGAGTGTCTTTAATAAGGGCCAGATTGTGATGTCTAGAGGTCTGGGTCAGAGCGTCTCCAAAACAGCAGGGGTTGTGGGGTGTTCCCAGTGTGCAGCAGGTAGAACCTACCAAAAGTGCTCCAAGGAAGGAGAACCGGTGACCCGGAGACAGGGTCATGAGTTGCAGTTCAGTACACTAAGTCCAATCCATTAACGTCTTTGTGCCAGATACCACAGCACACCTTCAGAGGTCTCGTGTGGTCCAGGCCTCGACGGCTCAGAGCTGTTTTGGGGCACAGGGAAGGGGGACCGACACAATATTAGGCAGGCGGTTTTAATGTTATGGCTGGTCGGTGTGTGTAAACCACAACGTGTGATCACAGATGGAAATATGTAAGGAAAACGTTACACCCTGAAACTGCACATCACGTGTCGCCACGTGTCAGAGAAAACGAATCATTTGAGACAAAAAGTCATGTGTGGAAAGTTAAATACAACAAAAAAAGAAGAAAAAAGAAAAAGATATAAGAAAAAAAATGAAACATTTCCACATGAGACCAAAAACGAATCCCAGACGGAGTGGAAACCCTGAGGACTGACCCGAGTGCTTAATCTGTAGCTAAACATCAGTGAAGGGAAATAAACAGGAAGTCCCCTGTAATCCAACGCACTCGGAATCAAAGATCAGGAAATGAGAGATTTCAGCTGCATAGATGCCTGCATAGAAACATGAAATTTGATAAGCGTCACATTTATCAACCGTTACCTTTTTAAGAAAAAATCCATTAAAGAACAAACACAGCATACTTTTTTTCCTTTCGTAATTGCATTTAATGTTGCGGAACGTCAACAGAACAAGTCCGTTCCTGTTCCTGCTCTCGACGTTATTAAGACAAAAAAAAACACGCATTTGTTACGTAACGTTACTGAGAGACCGCGACGAAGAGTGAACTCCTCCTACAGAGTTACCTCCAGCGCTGACATTGGAGACTCCTTCCATACACGTTACATTTAAAAAACCTAAACCAAAATCAATGATTTCTTAATCTGTTGATCATCAGTGGAGCCTGCGCTGTACCCGTCCCTGAGAATGAGCTGTTACTATGGAAACGATAACAGAGTAGAACAAAAATACATTATGTACAACTGAAGCTTGAAAAAAAGCCCTAATCAACACCTTCTGCCCAATCAGAATCCAGAATTCAACAAAACACAGGTGGGCGTTTCCTGGCAAAGAGTCGGGGTTCACATTACTAGGCACCTAATCCGTGTGTTTATTTATGTAATATGATTAACAGCCAGAATTCCACTACAGACACCACACCCACTCCACACACACACAAACACACACCTCCAACCTGCTGCTGCTCTGTGTCAGGGCTTATCGTTAACATGTATCGTGATCCTTGTTGCTATGTTTTGCTGCCTGTTCCCCAGGATTTCCCTCAATGCTGTTTATTATGAATCTACACACAATGACTCACCCCTACCACCCACATAAACAGAGAACATACCCTCCTCGTCCTCCTGCCCGAAACTACAGCCATACAGAGTGAACCCTGCCGAAGTTATCAGAGTAACACTGTAAACAAATTCTAAAACTGAATCATGTTTTATTCCAGTGGAAATGATCAGTTCCTCACAACCCTGCTAGTTTGGAGCTAGCATAACTGTCATTTAAAGCTACAGGAAGTAACACTGCGGCTTTGTGCTTGTTTACTCTTTGACTTCACCTCCAAGCCACGCCCATCTCAGTTCTCAGTTGCTGGTTAATTAACTAGCAATCAATTATTTGCTTTGTGTAAAGTCACATGCTTTATACAGATCACGTTAACTTGTGTGTTTAGCTTAACGCAACCCTCCGACCTCACTTCCTGTGACTAACTGCAGGGTTTTTTCCTCATTTCTCCTATTCTAGTAAACATCAGGTAAACATATTAACATCAGGACGTAAACATATTATTTGCAAAAGGAAAGACACGGAATATATTGTTTATTGCACTTTAATGACATTCCCAGTACTTTTTCATTATGCAAATAAATATTCATGTAATTACACGGGTTCAATTACAGACCAGTACGAATAATAAATATATTTTTTTAAATGATTTGAGCTTTAATCTGGTGCTTCTCTTGCCACGTCGAACAAGTGAAAAGACGTGATCATTTCACACGAATAGAAGCAAAGTGGTTTAATAATACAGACGGAGAGAAAGAGGTAGGAAGAGGTTTTCTTTTTTCCCTTCTTGTGCTTGACGTGTGAAACGTGTAAATGCTGTCTCTGGTACAGAACCTGCAGGATTCGCGTCTGGTATAAAAAGACGCGGATTAACGCGAGCGCACACACATCAGAGAAACGTTAACAAAAGTGAATCGGTCTCTGAAAACACCGGTTAATAACGAATCGATCCGAGACGGTGTGTGTGTGTGTGTGTGTGTGTGTGTGTGTGCGCAACAATCAGTCCTACTGTGCTGTTTTTAGACGCTTCTATATTAATAATAAAAAATTAATTGTAATAAAATGATATAAATAGCTTCCTTGCTGCTTTATTGCTCCTGTGGGTTTTTTTATCTTTAGGTGTTGTACAGGAGAACGTCTCCCCCCACACGTTCTTAAGTACGGAATAAAAGCTGCTGGTATAGAACGACGAGCAGGACCTTCTGACCAATCAGCATCCAGAACGGAGAACGTACTACAACACGTCCAATGGATCCAAACCGTCCACCACTTTAACGTCCCTCTCGCCCTCTTTCTGTACGCCCGGTGCTCCCTTCTATTACGTTTCTTTGGCCTCACAAGTCCCTGACGATCCGCTCCGTGAATCGAAGAGGGCTGTGGCTGAATGCCTCGGTCCGTCTCGGCCCGAATCTGCGGAAAATCTGCTGCGATTTTGAAAATCTGCACGCTGCTCTGAATAGTGCGCCGTTTCCTCGACTTATGAAACATAACGTATAGATTGCGGATTTTATGAGTAATTAAAAAGTTCATTGTTAGGCGATATCAGTCACTAAGCAGTGTGTTACTAAGCGTTTGCATTCTTGCTGATTAAAAGTGGGCGTGTCCACACAGCGATTATAAATCCTTTGGCAGCGGGTCGATAATTACATCGTAAGTATTTTAAACAGGCCTAAAAGACAAAAGACACGACTCCCTTCCTGTATCATTAGTCCCTGGCACTTGTGTCCACTCTGTGTGTGTGTGTGTGTGTGTGTGTGTGTGTGTGTGTGTGTGTGTGTGTGTGTGTGTGTGTGTGTGTGTGTCTCCGTCCGTCCTCGTGTCTCCTGCCGCGCCCCGTGGTCACCCGGCCTTTCTGCTGGAGTCCAGAGGGAACGTGTCCACCCACTTCTGCGTGCGAGCTCGACACTGCTGCCAGTCGTACAGCGGGCGGTATTGGAAGTGGCGCAGCGCCTTGTCCGAGCGCACGGTGAAGGAGGTGCAGGCGATGGCCAGCGTGTAGCGGTTCAGCATGGGCGTGAAGTCGCACACGGGCTTCAGCAGCCAGTGCAGCAGCTCGTTGAAGCACGCCATCAGCCAGAGCACGCAGAGCGGTATGCACAGGGAGCGGAAGTTAAACGCAGACAGGAACTGCATGTTGAACTCCTCGTAGCTCTTGTAGGGAGAGTCGTCGTAGCAGAAGTACACTTCGCCGCCGAGTCGCTCGGGATGCTCACGTAAAGCCCGCGCTGCCAACACGTGCATCCACGCCACGTTTCCTGTCGACGAAGACAGAACCAGTGAGCTGCTGAGTTACTCGCATTCAAAACACGCAGCAGAAATCACATCGAATGTACCCAATCGTTCATGCCGAGACAACACACTCCACAAGCAACAGATTTCCTCAGATAAAAGAAGAAATCTAGCCGAGATGTTCTTGAGGGTATCTGCTCAGTCTGTGAATGAACACACTTCTAGAGGATTCACTCGGAAAAGTATTTAAACAAACAGATATTTCAGGGTGCTACTGATGAGCAGGCCTTCGATAAACACGTGGCAAATATTTATTCATTCACACAGGCGGATTAAAGTCTACGCCAAAATTACCAGACGTTTTGGAGCGATTACACGCCCGCCGTTATCTCCCCCCTCCCCGGTAACAGTGCTGATTGTAGAATAGAACAGCTCACGTCCTGCCAGTCCTAGCTAGCATCGGATGACTAACTGAGCATCCGTCACCGTCTACGTTAGATTTATAATCCTCAGTAATGCAGTAGAAATAAACATCGGTGTAGGAGGAGGTTGTTTTTAAATTCCCTGTCCCTTCAGAGGCAGGAACTGAAGAGATGCGGAGCTGCCCGTGTGTTTTCAGTTCATACGGAATGCTCCAAATACAGGCACGGGGGGGGGGGGGGGGGGGGGTGGTTTAGCAATTAGCAATGAAATATTTCTTCACTAACAAAGCACTTTGTCCTCGGGGTTTGTCCTCCATATTGGAACCTGCTTAATCAGGAACTTCTAGAGTTTTTCCAATTATAGAAGCTCTACAATGACCAAAAGAACACGTGAACGGTGGATCAGACTTCATATTAAACCATAATGAACTTTCTTTTACTCTCACACTATCCGTCGTTACCCAGAGGAGGACAGGTTCCTTCTGAGTCCGGTTCCTCTCGAGGTTCCTTCCTCTAACATCTCAGGGAGTTTTCCCTCACCACCGTCACCACCGTCTCGCTCAATAGGGATAAATTCACACACTTAACATCTCCATCCTGTGTTTATATGTTTCTGTAACGCTGCTCTGAGACGATGTCACTGTTACATGTGCTACACAAATGAAATTAAGTTGAATTGAACATGCAGGATCACGTGTAAAACGTGCCGCGGAGAGAAAAATAAAAAGCAGTTGTGTTGGCTCGGGTTTTCTTTGAAGTTTTAAGCATGATGTTTCCATTCTACATTCCTCCGTTCAGTCGTCTGACTCACTGATGTATTATGAGTAGAACAGTACAAGTATGTTCAGCAGAGCCAGGCTCCAGTGCAGCGCCAAGGGCCGTAACCACAAGTTCAGGGAGGTCCACAGTGCAGAAATGTGCTCCACACCCTTGTCCGGGTCCAGTAACACAATTTGTTGATTTTGGAAAGGAAATGAAGTTACTTTGCATTTTAGGAACTTACGACAAAATAGAAATGAATAAAATAGTGATTGTGGCCCTACTGAGAGAGCATGCAGTCAGCTTGGAGTCTCTCTCTTCTCGTTTAATGAATTTTTCACCCGCTACTCCATGCGAACGTTTCTAGCCCGGAGATATTCGTGGGATATCTTGCGTACACAGCATGTCCCTTTGTTTCTCCGAACATACCTTTGCCTTATCTGTGTGTTGCTTTGAAAACTCCATGGCATGTTGACTTGTGATGAGCTCTCAGGTCCAGTAAGGTTTCCTTCTGATGACTCTTCCATGCAGATGTGAGTGCTAGCAATCTGAGAGTTTTCTTGGTCTGTCAGATCTTTCCTTGACTACCAATGTGTAAGGACATTTCAGACAGAGGGAAATTGAGATCTGGAATCGCTTTGATAAAGAAAAAAGAAAAACTTTGAACGAATCAAGGTCCGGACCTCGGTGTCCTTATGACACAACAAAACGATTCTGTTTTGAGAGGTTTCTTTCGTTTTGCACCGGTGCTAGGAGGATAATGTTTCCGAGCATTAAGACAGGCTTATAATCACTAATTTATCATCACGCATGCCGAACTGCATGACTACATCATCATCGATTCGGAATTCGATGGAGTAGGACGCGAAGTTGGAGACTCCTGCTGATTTCAATTAAAATTGTAATTAATTAGCGCTTTTCGGTCATACAATAGATTTTGGCTTATTCTACTCTGTTTCCTTGTTTGCAATTTTAACTTTGTGGTACGTTAAAATATCTGGAAAGAACACGAAAACCCGTGGTATTATTCAGACATGACTGAGGCCAAGTGTGCGCGCCGCGAGCGAGTCTCCTTCTCCCCCTGAATCCACATCACCGAGCGGTGACCCTGACTTCCCCGAGCGGTGACCCTGACTTCCCCGAGCGGTGACCCTGACTTCGCCGAGCGGTGACCCTGACTTCCCCGAGCGGTGACCCTGACTTCCCCGAGCGGTGACCCTGACTTCGCCGCACTCAGGCTCGAGCTGCTGGCTTTACTGAGGAAGGACGTCGCTGATATTTTTAAAAAGG
This sequence comes from Ictalurus punctatus, assembly GCF_001660625.3. Classification (NCBI taxonomy): domain Eukaryota; kingdom Metazoa; phylum Chordata; class Actinopteri; order Siluriformes; family Ictaluridae; genus Ictalurus; species Ictalurus punctatus. Next base: position 39,469,679 of record NC_030417.2, read on the forward strand.
AGCTCCAGAAGCTCCAGGAGACTCTCGGGGGTGCGCTGTCTACTATCCAGCCTGACCTGCAGGCCGTGAAAACACAGCTGGCTAGTGATAAAGTCGTTACCGAGGCTACCATATCAGCACTGAAAGGTACTGTTGGGGAAATGGGGCACGCTCTCTCCGGCTGCACCGATGACATGGTTCACATGAAGACTACTGTCGAGTCTCTCACTGTGACCAAGACTCAATTAGAGAATAAATGTGAGGATTTGGAGTCGAGGTCACAGCGCAAGGATAGTGGGAGTTCCAGAGGGCGCTGACACCTGTACAACCGCTGCTGTAGCGGCCTTGTTAAAGGAGGCGTTTGGTCTGGAGAAGGAGCCGGTTTTGGACCGGTCCCACTGGACCCTTCAGCCGAAGCCCAAGCCTGGTGAACGACCACGAGCTATTGTGTGCAGGTTCCACTATCACAGTGGCTGTGTTGATATTTTACGCCGTGCGAGAGAGCTCCAGCGGATTAAAGTGAGGGATTTGACCGTCTCCGTTTTCCCTGACTACACAGCCAAGACCGCCCGGGCCCGGGCCGCGTTTAACGAGGTTCGGCATCAACTTCGTGATATTGAGGGCGCTCTCTATGGAATACTTCACCCAGCTCGGCTTCGCATTACATATCACGGTGTTCAGAAGGACTTTATTTCAGCGGAGGAAGCAGGAGACTATGTTAAACTCTTGATATCGGGCTGAACTGCATCACCTACACAGCGGAGTCTTTTTCGCTCTTCTATTATTTTTATTTTTTGCACTCGGCCTTCCAGCTCCACAGAATTCGGATTCTTATTGAAGATATTGTCGCTGCATTACTTCACCTAGATTTTGTGGACTCACTCCTCTTAAAATGTTTTTAAACTGTTTTGCTGCTCTGACCGGGTTAGAGTTTCAGTTTATTTAATTTTATTAGTGTTATCTCCTCGACTTTACGTGCTACACTGTTATATTATTTGTTAAGTCTTTAAAAGGTAAGGACGTTATATTTATTATTCCGTGCAGACTGTTTATCAGTCTTGGTAATTTTGTTGATTGGTCCAGTTTACTCTCCGAGTTGTTTTCACATTGTGGACAACGTTCGGTTTCTGTAGGATACACTGCTGTCTCATTTGTTTATGGAGACTTTGGGTGTGGGTGTTTGGAGGATTGTGAGATTAAGCAGAACATGCCAATGCTTTGAAGGATGTGATGTTATTTAATTGCGAATCTGTTTTTAGAGGATTTAAACCTAACATGGTGAAAAAATTATATTATAGAATTCAGGCAATTTTACTGGGGTTATCTCATACAGTGTAGCAAGTGATAATCTGGAAAGACCTTTGAACATCACAGTCTAAAACTGGATTTAAAGAGAAGTGAATCAGTAAATGAATCATACGTAAATGAATCATACATAAATGAATCATACATAAATGAACCACATGAAAATGAACCACATGAAAATGAACCATATGAAAATGAATAAATAAATTAAAGACTACATCATCATCACACACTCGCTTCAAACGCCTCGTGTTGACTCTGATGTGGTTTCTGACTCTCGAATCAGGTTATCTATAAGCACAGATCAAAGGAGGGGTTTGAGTGATGCTAAACAGGTAGCCTGTCTAGCCTAGCCACACCTTGGTTGATCTGGGGTCAGCGTAGGATCGTGAACGTTTGGTTAAACTTTATACTCGTATACCTGCGTAAACGCGCCCGTGCTCGGTGTCCTGTGGAGCTCCTTTAATGAGCCAGCCGCCTGTACGAACCCCCATCATGTAGAACTCCTTCATCAGCTGGTGGTTTTCACCGTAAATCCCCGTGGGACGCAGAGCGCACGTGTAGAGCGCCGCGCCGCCTGCTACCTGCACTCAGAGAAACAAACAGGAGAGGAATAAAAACAAGTCCCTAACTAACACGGTGTGTGTGTGTGTGTGTGTGTGTGTGTGTGTGTGTTTTCCTCCAACAGCACGTCCCCGAGTGTTTTATTCCTCTTGTACCACATCCCGTCACTATGTTTAATATAAACCCTCGTTCCTCGCCGGCTGGCTTCTCTCTCTTTTACGCAGCTCGTCACGTCGTGTTTCCGAGAAACCGCACAGCAGTGTAAACTCCTCTGTCCTGAAGATGTCAGAAACGTTGTGGGAAAAGTTACAGCTTTTACCTCTGACTGTTACGAAGCGCTGACACTGGAGACTCCTTCCCTACATGTTATATAAACGTCTCTTTCCTGGATCCATCACCACACACACACACACACACTTTTTTTTAAACCGTTTATTATTAGTGGAGCGTCTACGTCCCTGTGAACGAGCTGTTGC